>NW_021146557.1:0-25000 GCF_002837175.3 Physeter macrocephalus
TTCTTGGGATTTGCAGAGAGGAGGCGGGGGCAGTGACCTCTGTAGCTCTGACTGGTTTCGAATCGGGCAGAGGTGCAGCCTCTGGTCTCCCCAGCCCAGTGGAGAACCCACATCTGCGTCAGCCCCATATTTGATGTTTTCTGTGCCGAAATGGCTTCTCTTACTCAAGTGAAACCCTGACCCGTGTTGGAAAGAAACCCCGTTGCTGGAGGGGGTAGAGATCCACTGCGGTTTCTTGGCGGGTACCCCTCAGCTTCATCTTGAGGCTCCATCCCTCTGATTCCCAGGAGCATGGCCCCCTACACAGCTCTTATGAGAAACCCCATCTTTCTTGAGTCCTCTTGGTGGTACTGGCTGACATTTAAAAGAAAAAATAAATGACTAAATGCTAAGGGAGAATAAAGTGGGATAATTATAGGGACAAAAAAGAGCAAACATTATCAAAATAGTCAGCATTTCAAAGAAAAGGGCTGCAGTTGTGCACTTGCTAACCCTGCTCCCTGGGGCTCAGTGTCTTTCTGTAGAGCCCGCCCCCAGCGGCTCCCCCCGGAGCATGGGGGCTCCTGCAAACGTCTGCCTGGCTCCGTGGTGCAGGACTGTGCGTAAAAGCCTCCCCAGCGAGGCGGGGACTCCTCAAGGTCAGGGGCAGGCCGGTCTGAGCAGCACCTGCCTTTTTAGCATCATAGCTCTCCTTCCTCGTGGGCGCCTGCACCTGCATTCCTATTCAAGAAGGGGCGTCACTGGCCAAAAAAACCTAATGAGAATAATAGTGACAGTTGTGAGAGCTACTGTTTATTGAAGTCTTAATATGATCCAGGCCCTGCTACGCACTTTACAGAGATGATCTCAGGAATTATTACCGCGTTGGTCTGAAGTGGGAATTAATAACGTCATTAGCTCCATTTGACAGATGAGGAAACTGAGGCTCAGAGAGGTTTGTGGGTAACATGCCCCAGCCAGCTGGGAGGTGGGGGAGTGAGTCCCTGGACCTGGCTTCTTCAGGCCCCAAAGTGCAGCCTGCTGGGGCTCGTCTACAGTACTGGCAGGCAGGGGCTTGGAGATCCCTAACTACTTGCTGTTGGGGCCTCAGACTCTGACCTCCCAGCCTGCCCTGATCCTCTCCTTCAGTTCTAGGTCCTGAGCTCTGGTGCTGGGCGCAGGGGCAGCCCCCCAACCTTGCAGGTAGAACCCTAATCTGAACTTAGGGCCTCATTCTTCTGAGGCCGGATGCTCACACAGGGGCTTGACACTAACACTGCACCGTTTGTGGAGGGGTTGCTCTGGGGTTGCTCTGGGGCTGTTGTCCTACAGTCTCTGCACCTGCTCGGAGAGGCGGAGTCTGAGACCTGAGCTAGGTGGGCATGTGGATATGTGGGTGTTGCCGGTGTCCTGTTAACTCTGCAGCTCCCCGGAGTACACAGAAGGAATGCACCTGACTGCTCCATCCTGCCTGCAACTCCACTTCCCCTGCCTCTTGTCCCTCGGTCCTTCAGTCCTCTGCCCATGGGACATCTCCTCTGTCTCCAGTCTCTAGGCCGTAACTTTCCACGCCTTCCCCTCCCACCCCATTGATCACAATAACGACCACCTTTATCAAGCCCTAGTTCATGCCCAGAGCTCTTGGTGCGCAACGTCTCATTTAACCCTCCCATGGCCCAAGGAGGTGGATGCTCCTATGATGGCCATTTTACATGGAGGGAAATGATGGAGATGCGGGAGTCTGGCTCCCTTGAGAGCACACGGCAGGGCAGTGGGGATGCTGCCTCTGTACACAGGGCCTCCCCAGCCCTGCTGCTGGGCACCAGGCCACCCCACTGCCCCGACCGCCCTCTTTGTCCCTGGTGCAACCCTCCGCCTGCCAGCTGCTCTTCTGCCTCCAGGGTGTGTGTGGCAGGGGCTCCGGGGAGAAAGGGAACAGGGCAGCAGCAGGGGCACAGCTGTGACACCCCCCTGGGCACTCACGCCTGGCGACACAGGCCAGTGAACCCTCGTGGGTGGCCTTGCTGTGACACTGTGCCCTGGCCAGCTGGTCAAGGACAGTCCTCTGGGCGGATTCTGAGGAAGGTCACTGTGTGCCATGGGGCCCGTGTTCTGGGCGTTCCAGCTGGAGCTGCTGACATCTGCCTTCGGCTGACCGAGCCTCGGCCCCCTCCCCGGCGCGAGGGCCTTCTCCCCTCCCCTTCCCTACCACCCACTGCTTGCTCTGAGCTCAGGCGGCACTGAGTGCAGGGGGTGAGGCAGTCCAGCATCCCAAAAGGATCCTGGTGGTCCCACAGTGACCCTTTAGTCTCACTCGGCCGCTGCCTGGCCATGGGATATTCATCAGGTCATGCCCCGTCCCTGGGCCTTGGGTTTCCTTGTCTGCTCTTAATCACAGCACTGACCTTCCGGAGTGGCGGTGAGAATGCCAGGTGCCTGGCACCCAGCCCTCTAGAAGTGGGTCCTCCAGCTGTAGATTATGACTATTTCCTCCAGGAAGCAGTCAGTCGGCATCAAAGTGCTGATAACCACTTTTTGTCCCCATAACGGCAGATGTATACAGTTCCAGCCTAATAACTGGATAACCTGAACATTACAGGCAAGTCTTTGAATACCAAGCGTCTGCCTCGGTTTCCCCACCTATCAAATGGGGTCACAGGACATTTCACAAGACGGCAACAGGCAGCTCTGTGTGAAACGGCATGTGAACGTGCTCTGTATACTGAAAGAGATGAGTCCAAGGAAGGGGCTGTATCATTATTATTTTTGAAATTATTCTTTTATTGTTGAAAGGCCATTTCAGAGGCAAGAGCACAGGCTGACACCTGCCTTAATTTGAATCCTAAGACTGCACTTGGCCAGCTGTGTGATCTTGGCCATCATGGGACCTTTCTGTGCCTCAGTTTCCTGGTCTGTAAAATGGGGATAACAGTGGTATCTGCCTCATAGGCTTGTAGTGAGGTTTGAGCGCCGGTTGTGTGCCAGACTCAGGGCCAGGACATGTTGGGAGAATGTGTAGATTCGTGTGTGTGTGTGTGTGTGTGTGTGTGTGTGTGTGTGTTTGTGTGTGTGTTTGTGTGTTGGAATTGGGCTCTGGGATCCGTACCAATGCCTGTGTGACAGAGGATGTCTGGGTCCCAGCTGGCTACCATGCAGCCCCTCCCTACGGCCCCACCCTGCCTGGGCTCAGAAGTTTGCTTTCTGGTTCCTGCTCTGAGGACTGGCTGGCCAAGGAATTCTGGCTGCATTTAAGGTCTGCAAGAAACCCTCGCTCAGGTTGCTATCTCTCCAGTGTCACATAAACTGTATTGATAAAT
The DNA here is from genome assembly GCF_002837175.3 of Physeter macrocephalus. NCBI lineage: Eukaryota > Metazoa > Chordata > Mammalia > Artiodactyla > Physeteridae > Physeter > Physeter macrocephalus. The sequence continues at coordinate 3,297 of NW_021146557.1, forward strand.
TAATCTTATATTGTTGGGACCAAACAGCCCTGTAATTTTTCTATTGTGCAGCTTAATTAGTCTCCAGGACTGTGTCATTAGCTTGTTTGTTTGTAATCTGACTCCCTGAGCTGGCCCTGTGAGACAGCCAATAAGAGGACTCCAACCTTGCTCGCCCCCTTCACCCATCCCTGGGGGGCTGATCTTGGTGCCTCTTCATCCTGGCCTGGACTCCTTGATAAAGTGTGACAGTTGGGGGTTGGCAGACTCCTTGGGTGAAGCAGTGAGCACAGAAGTAGGATCATGGCATCTGGGTCCCGGCCCTGCCCTTGGCATTCATTAGCTACTTACCTTGTTTATTTACCATGTTTAAATTCTCTCCGTTTTTTCATCTTTATTGATTTTTCCTATGAATTTGTAATGACATTATAAAACACTTAACATAAAATCTAAGTGAAGGAAAGCTAGGATTCAAGTTGTATATCCATAAGTATCTCATCTGCCCAAGAATGAAGGTGAGAGAAAATGCCCCCATCGCCGAGGGTGGTTATCTCTGGGAGACATGATTATGAGTGACTTTAATTTTCTTGGTATCTTTTCATTTTTCCCCCAAACATTCTGCAATGAGTCTCTATTCCTTTACAACCAGGAAAAGAATAATTGAAATTCATCAGTGTTAGGTTTAGCAACGATAGAGTTTCTTCTTATAAAATGAAAGTGTTTGACTGTGTTCCCAGCCCTGGCTGGCTGTGTACCAGAATCCCCAGAAAAGCTTGCTAAAAATTCGAGGACCGAGACCCACCCCAGGGACTGTGGCCCCAGGAGTTTCAGATGTGCATCTAAGGTTTAGAGCCCCGTATGTGTTACTCTCTTGGGCCCTTTCTGTCGTGATCATTCCCTATGAATGCGTTGTCTTAGACCTTGGGCTGGGAACGGGGTCCTGTGGCCAGCCTCAGTCCTCTGGCTTGAGGGAGGTACCTTATGAGTGTTCCTGCTCCAGCTGGGAAGAAGCTGGCTCTGGCGTGTGTGGCCACTGGCTGGAGATGGGTGGTCCAAAAGCTGCGTGAGCTCCTGGCACTGCGTGGAGGCGGGGGCCCTTTGCTTAGCCAGCATCTCCTAAGAGCCTTGCAGGGCTGAGCCATTTCCCATCTCTGGTCATATTTCATCCTCAGTGACTCACACACTGGGGGTTTTCTCCCCATTTCCCAGGTGTGGGGCACAGAAAAGCTAAGTGACTTGCCCAACATCACACAGCTACTCAGTGGCAGAGCCTGGATTTGAACTGCCATCTGTACCTGCACATTTTTTTCTTCCCGCAGGTGCCACTGGGGGCTAGCCCACGGGTCTCTAGCTTGGGGGTCTTTGAGGTCCTATTCGTCCCTCTGGGCAGCAGAAGCTGGGGTTTTAGTTGTGATTTTTCTTGTGGGCTGTCTCCCTTCTCCTTGCCTCTAGCTGGACCCCTGCCTCAGAGACCCACCCCCATCCCAAATGCTTAAGCTGTTGGCTTGCTTGGGGAGCTTTTGCAGTGTCTCTGTGTGTGGCCCAGTGCCACTGTCATTCTCATTGTCATCCCTGCTGCTGGCATTCTTCTTCTTTATTTCATTTATTTTATTTTCTCTTATTGTATTTTGGTCTTCTGATGACATCTTCTCTTAAACCCAAGCCTGCTAAATTGTAGCCAGATTTACTTGGGGATTTTCTGCAGGCATTTGAAGCTCTTCTCTCCCGGAAGCATACAAGTGACATTGTAGGCTGGGCTAGTCGGAGTGAGGGAGGAGGTGAGGGCATTCCTGGGTTTGAAAGCAAGTTTCGCAGTGATTGCTGTGTGACTTCGGGCAAGTCATCCCCGGGGCCCTGGTTTCATCGTGTGTGCAGTGGGGTAATGTCATCCATCTCAGAGGGGTGTGCAGAGCACGATTGTAATTTATTCAGTTGCAGGGCCTAGACACGGAAGTACTCGATGTGTGTCAGTCACCGTCATCAATGTTCTTCTAGTCTTGATTTTGACCTTAATCACCCCTGGAAGCCCGAACAAGTCACCACCCCAGGAGCTTCAGTTCCCACGAGAATGAAGTGCTCTGTAAATGGAAATGCCCTCACAGTGGGGCTGGTGGAGGCCTGGGCTTGGTCAACCTTGTCCAAGGAGAATGATGACTTCTTACAGAGTTCCACCCCGGGCGAGGGGAACAGGATTGGTTCTAACTCCTAGGCTTCTGCTGGGTTGCATGGCTGCAGAGCACCGAAGCCAGGAGGCCAGTCTTCTGCCCCGAGGGTACAGCCTCGAGTGGCTCAGGGATCCCAACACAGCTGCAGTGCTCTAGCTGCCAGCCTGGGCTCCTCCTCCCTGCCCGGGATCCGGGTATCAGGGAGCTGTCAGGTAGGAGCAGAGAGCACAGTTATATCCGAACAGCTACGCAGCTGGCTGGAGAGGATTAAACTTAATTTGCTGCAGATCAAAGGGATATCCAGCCTCCCCTGTCCCTTTCCCATTGATTATTTCCCTTCGATGTTGAAAGGGGAAGTTGGGCTTGGCTAACGGGGCTCCCTCTGTGCCCAGGCAGGTGGCGTCCCGCACGTGTGTGCTCCTCTGGCCCTCTGCAGCCCTTCCTGCATACGTGGCTGGTGGTTCTTGACAAGTTTCCCATCGGTCTGTGTCCAAGAGGTTGTCTCCTGTCATCGTTGCTAGGGCTGTTGCTATGGCATCTGTGATCCAGGCTGTGTTGTGAGAGAGACCAGGTGGGTGATGTCACGCCCTCTTTGGTATGAACTGTTCTTGTAGCTGGGATGGAGAAAAGCCTTGATGGCGGGGCGCAGGCTGGGTTTATAGACAGGTGGGTTTGATGAGAATGAAGAACTCTTAGGCCAAGGGAGTCCCAGGAACCCTAAATCTCCTCCTCTCACAAGGGTTAACATAAAGTCCCCCTGTGTGAGGGGAGCAGACGCTGTGCCGATGCTGGTGGTGACGTCATCGACACAGTGGGATGTGGGACACAGAAGCAGCACAGTCACATGTGGCCTGGGGGTAACACCTCCCAGGGACCCCAGCCCTGCAGCGGGCTGTGAGCCTGAGAGCAGGCACGTGGTTGCTCTGATCGACAGCACGGTGGTTAAAACTTAGAGTGATCACCATCAAAATACCACTTATTGAGTGCCTTCTGTGTGCCAGCTACTCAGCAAGAATCATCTCTCATCCTCAGAACAGCTCTAGTTGATGAGCATAATTTTCCCATTTTACAGAGGAGGAGATCTAAGCTCAGAAAGATCCAGAAAGTCGCAGAGGGTCACAAAGCTAGGAAGTGGCAAGGGCAGGTTCAAATCCAGCTATGGCAGGGTTCCATAGCCTGGGTCTCCTCCACCAATGAACATGGCCTTGTAGCAAAGGCCTGCTTATTTGCTCTGAAGCGGTTTTCTATGCAGGCTGCCTACCAACGTCCACAAGAGGCCTCAACAAAGGGCACCTGCTTGTACTGAAGGCAAATGCCCTCCTCCTGTTTTACAGGTGGGGTGACATGTGACTTGCCCAGTGATGTGCAGTGGGTTGGGCTAGATTAGAAATGACTCCTTGGGCACGACTGAGTCCAACCTGGGGCCTGAGATGTTCTGGGACCCCAGAGGCCTTTGGGAAGAGCCAATTTCCTGTCTTCCAACTGTCCTTCCAAGGTGGCGGCCCCTGAGGCAGCCTGGAGGATGGGCACAGAGTTTTGTTGTTCTTTTTTGCTTGTGGTAAAATCCATAAAACATAAAATTCACCATCTTCACCATTTTTAAGTGTGCAGCTCAGCAGTGTTAAAAACATTCACATTGTTGTGCAACGGATCTCCAGAACTGTTTACCTTGCAAAACTGAAACTCTGTACGCATTAAACGGTAATTCCCCATTTCCCCTTCCTTACCCCTGGCAACCACTCTTCTGCTTTCCGTTTCTATGAATTTGACTACTCTAGGTACCCCATATAAGTGGAATCCTACAATATTTATCTTTTTTGTTACTGGCTCATTTTACTTGGTGTAGTCTCAGGTTTCATCCATGTTGTAGCATGTGTCAGAGTTTCCGTCCTTATGCCTGAGTAATATCCCATTCTATGTATACACCACATTTTGTGTATCCATTCATCCCTTGGGTTGACACTTGGGTTTCTTCAACCTTTGGCTATTGTGAATGTTGCAATGAACATGGCTGTACAAATGTCCTTGAGAGATCCTGGTTTCAAATTTTTTTTTTTTTAATATCCCTAGAAGTGGAATTGTTGAATCATATGGTAATCTGATTTTTAACATTTTGAGGAACTGCCATATGGTTTTCCATGGTGGTTGTACCATTTTACATTCCTACCAACAATGCACAAGGGTTCTAATTTCTCCACATTCCTGCCAACACTCGTTACTTTCTGTTTTTGTTTTTTGGGTTTTTTTGATAGTGGCTGTCCTAACGGTGTGAGGTGGTATCCCATTAAGGTTTGCATTTCGCTAATGGCTAGTGATACTGAGCATCTTTTCATGTGCTCATTGGGCACAAGAGTCAGGTTTTTGAAGATCTGTCAACTTCGAACCCTAAACTGTTGAGGCTGCCTCACTCCACTGGTACTTTGGAGCCACAACCAAATATAGTTCTTATTCTGAAGGCATTTGTGGATAAAGACAAGTGGAGCTTGAGGCTATTCCACAGACAACTACAGTAAGGCCGGATGAAGTACATTTCCCAAGAGAGGGGCAGATAATGGATTCTGGAGTTCTTGGAGCAGGAGGAAGGTGTGCATTTGAGCTGATTGAGATGACCCTGGGCTCCCCTAAGAGGGGGTGAGAGTAATTCCCCAAGCAAATAGCCACCACCTTTCTGGGTCACCCCCTGGGATGTGTCTCCTGGAGTCCTGTTCTAGGGGAGGATGGATGAAGTGACAGAAGGCACTTCCAGCCGCTGAGCTTGGATTAAGGAGACAGCTCTCCCTCTGGCTGTGCCCATGTGTTTCAGCCCTCTGCCAGGTCTCCCTGCCAGTTTGGGGCTGGCAGAACTTCTTCCTCTGCCCCGTCCTGGTGCTGATGGGGCCAGGCGCTCAGGCTGGGCTGGTGAGCCCTGGGGAGGGCTGTTTGGGTGCATTTGATTCTGTAACCAGTTGTCTCTCCAGGTACTCGGGATGGCCTCTCTCTGAGCTGGGACAGGTGCCTGGGGCCACCCTGTGCGGGTTTTTAGTACCCAGCCCTGGTGTGACCAGGGTGTTGGACCTTAAGCTCCAGGGTATGCAAATCAAATTTAGGAGGCTTTTTTGATATGCCAGCAGTTTGTTTCTCTGGGATTGGGTTGGCAACTCCTGCCCTCCTTGCCCCAGGTGACCTAGAACACGGCAGCCTGCCCCCGCTGGTCATTTGATCCTGGATTAAATGGGAGTGCTGTGGGGCAGGACCGCCAGCATCCCTGAGCAGACGTGGCACAGGCACCCGCTTTACATACATTTCCTTACTCAAATCTCACAACCTAATGAGAGCTGGGGTTTGTTTCCTCCCTGTGCTACACGGCTTGCGGGATCTCAGTTCCACAACCAGGGGTGGAACCTGGCCCTGGCAGTGAAAGCCCAGAATCCTAACCACTAGGCCACCAGGGACATCCCTCCTCTACGTTCTGATGGGAAGGCATAGAGGAGGCGTTAAGAGCAAAGACCCTTTGCATGAATATTTACATTTTTATTTTATTTATTCTTGGCATATGTCACACTTTCTGGTTCAGTATTCAAAAACTACAGTGAAAAGTTGCCCTCCCAGCTGCCAGCTCCCTTCCCCTGAGGCAATCGATGGCAAGTTTCTTACCAGAAGTGGTCCACCTTGCATTGAGTTTGCAAAATGCCTCTGTGCAGTCTATTGCTAGCATTAGAGCTGAAATTTCCCGATCTGTCATTCTAGAGTTCCTTTGGCCTCGTTTCTTCCCCTCTCTCATCCCTGCATTAGCCTAACTCTGCTGAGAGCTGCCTTTTGACCCTCTGAGTTTCTCTCCCAGTAGCTCCCTCCCAGCATCGTGGGAGGGAGCCGCCAGCACTGAGCGCTGCACGGGGAGTGGGGAGGGGTGAGGAAATGACGGGTTCAAGCAGGGTGGATGCGTGCACAGGGAGGAGTAGCGCCTCACAGAGGGAGGGGGTGATGAGGACCAGGAGAAGCTGTGAGGGGCCTGCGTTTACCCTGCATCCCGGCCTGCTGCTCTGGCCCACCCTGGTGACAGCTGCTCTCCTTCCCGACCCCCGAGGGTGATGCTCCATTTGAATTTCGGTTTGTCAGGGAAGCTGTGAACAAACTGGGATGTTTTCCCTCTGATAAACTGCCATCGCTGAACTTCAGAATTGCTTCCTGAGCCTAAATGCTGGATGAGGGAGGAAACCGGCACAGGGGTGGGGAAAAGAGAGGCTCAGAAAGCCCTCTACTTCCCACCCCTTCCCTGAGCCCCTGTTGGACACCAGACCGTGAAGGTGAGCCCTGGGAGTCCGCCCTTAAGGAGCTCACCTCCTCGTGGATGGGCAGACCTGTGCCCAGCTGGTTATGAGGATGGGATGGCAAGTCCCTTCAAACTGGGATCCCACGGAAGTCGTGCTGGGGAAGCTGGTCTTACCTGGGAAGGATGCAGAGTGTACATTGGGGGCTCATTTTCTGTCTTGATTCTCTCTGGCTTCATATTTTCCTGGCTCAGGAACATCCTGGATCTAGTTTCTCTTCCTTCTAGAAACAGTGTAGCATGGTGGCTCTACTGGGTTGAATAATGTCCTAAAAGTCATGTCCACCCGGAAACTCAGAATGTGACCTTACTTGGTCTTTGCAGGTATAATTAGTTAAGATGAGGTCATACTGGATTAGAGTGAACCCTAAATCCAAAGACTGGTGTCCTTACAGGGGACTATACTCAATATCTTGCAATCACCTATAATGGAAAAGAATCTGAAAAAGAATATATATATATTTTTGAATCACTTTGCTGTACACTTGAAACTAACGCAACATTGTAAATTAACTATACTTCAATTAAAAAAATAATAATAATAAAAAGAGTGAAAGGAGAAAAACTGTATATTTAAAAAAAAAAAAAAAAGAAGAAGAAGGCCATGAGAAGACCCAGACACACACAGAGGGAGGAAGGCATGTGAGGATGGAGCCAAGATTGAAGGGATGTAGTGACAAGCCAAGGAACGTTAAGGATTGCTAGCAACGACCAGAAGTTAGAAGAGGCCAGGAAGGATTGGCCCCTAGAGCCGTCAGAGAGAGCACGGGCCCTACAGACACCTTGGTTTCAGACGTCTAGCCTCCAGAACTGTAAAAGAATTATTTTTTGCTGTTTTAAGCCATCCAGTTGGTAATACTTTGTTGTGAGAGCTCTAGGATACTACACAGTGGCTAAAAGCATGGACGCCCAGGCCATATCACCTCAATTCAAACCCTGATTAAGCTGTGTGACCTTAGGCAAGTTACCTGGCCCCTCCCTCTGTGCCTCAGTTTCTTCTCATAAAATGGAGATAGTAGTATTTATCTCATAAGGTGTGTGGGGTGTCAATAAGTTAATGGCTACCAAGCATTTAAAATAGTGTCTGGCGGAGAGTAAGCCTCATGTGCAGGCAATGATTATTTGAAATCCACCTACACATCTGCTTCTGAACCGCAGAGCTCTCTTCACACCCCAGATGATGCCAAACTGCCTCGTCTGTCTGCCTGGACTTTGCAGTGTCAACTTTTGCGAGAGAAGGGCCAGGACAGACTTGAAAGGAACCTCAAGTGTGTGTGCCAGCAGCTTGTCCTTGTCCCTCCCTCCATTTCATTCTAGGTTTCTTTATGTGTCAAACAGGAAAACAGGAATGATGCTCTGACTTTAGAACCTTGTGGGGATTGTGTGAAGTGAGATTTACTCCCCCAGGTCGTAGGTGATCAGTAAATGTTCCTTGCTCTTCCCTGTATGTCAGAGGAGGAGCCATGCAAAAAAGCCAATCCTGCTGATCTCTGGCCGACAGAGAAAAGGCGTATTTTTACTACAGTGTAAACCTGGGGCAAACAGGTGCCCAGGGCAGGCCACGTCCTGGCTCTGCAGAAGCTGGCCACGTGCATCTGTGTGTGTGTGTGTGTGCGCGGGGGGATGCTTCTGACCCAGGGTGTGAGGATGGAGGGGCGCCCCACCCACTCCAGGGGACCTGACATCTGCCCTTCAGGCATTGCTCTCAGCCCAAATATTTGGAGGTTTGCCTGCTGAGTTTCTTCTTGGCCCACAGCAGCCATGGGAGTGCTGACTGTAGGAGGCCTGGTGCGTGTGTGTGTGTGTGTGTGTGTGTGTGTGTGTGTGTGTGTGTGTGTGTGTGTGAGATGCAGTAACCAAAAATAGCTTTGATGAAGCTTGGACCAGGTTGGGAAAGAGGGAAGAGGTGGGAGAGGGTAGAGTTGGGGGCAGCCAAGCACAGGTCTCAGTAGTAACATTGTTGGGGGGAATGGGGGTTCATTGACATAGAAGCTTCTCGTAAACCCATACCTGAATGACTGCTTTCCCTCTTGCTTGTCTCATGTCTAAGTTTAAGGTGTTCCTTGTAACCAGCTGCATAAAATATCTGCATTACAGGCACGTGTTAAAGAATCCGTGTGTTAAAGAGATGTGTGCTGAAGAAGCCAGCTGTTAGAGATTTTTATGGATGCTTCAAGGGTTATTTCTTTGGGCTGCTTCACGTTTGATTCATGTATTAAATTGGGCATTTAGAAAGCAATGTGTCTGGGCTGTATTTTCTTAGCCTTATCCTGCAAAATTGGCTTTACTGAATTACGTTGAAATGTGGTCACGATCCATATAGGGTTGATTAAAAAGAAAAAAACAAAACCACTCATTTGAAGAACATTTCTATCTCTTGCAGAAATATACACAATCCGTTTTCTACAATGTCACAAACAGTCTTTTATACAAGGATCCGGATTACGGATGCCTTTCTGGATTTAATGTCAGGGAAAAAATGTTTATCTCTACAAATGACTTTTGGTAACTTGATTTGCTTCCCTTTTCACTTTAGCTGCCAGGAAACCCATGGCAAAATTTAGTGCTTGATTGTGGGAATTAGTTCATCTTGGATTCCTGTTAACATACACTCCTTTGTTCCCTTTTAAGTGTATGTTTTGCTTATGTACCCAGATTTGCTATTTCATATTATATCTACATTATATGGTCCCTCAAATACTTTGAAAGTTACATGGAACTCTGGTGTATATACCCAAAAGACTTGAAAATAGATATTCAAACAAACACTTAAACATGAATATTCATAACAGCACAGTTTTAAATAGCCAAAAGGTGGAAACAACCCAAATGTCCATTGACTGATAAAGGGATAAACAAAATATGGTACATCTCTACAAGGGAATGTCATTTAGCCACAGAAAAAGAATGAATTTCTAATACATGCTACAACATGGATGAACCTCAGAAACATTATGCTAAGTGAAATAAGCCAGATACAAACATCATCATATATTGTATGATCACTTTTATATGAAATTTCCAGAATACGTAAATCCATAGATACAGAAAAGAGAAAGGTAGTTGCCAGAGAGTGGGGAGAGGGAAGAACGGGAGTGACTGCTTATGGGTACAGGGTCTCTTTTTGGGGTGATGAAAATGTTTCGGAAGTAGATAGGAGCAGTACTTGCATGACATTATGAATGTACTAAATGCCACAAAATTATATACTTTGAAATGGTTAATTTTATGTTATGCAATTTTTTTCAATAAAGAGAAAATATTGCATTGAAATTTAAAAAAATGAGTGGAGTGTAGAAATCCAATTGGAATCTAAGTGAAGTGTTGGAGATCTGGATGGAATATCTGATTGCTCTGGGTCGCGGGCAGGGCATGTCCCCCTCATTCACTGCTCCAAGTCTCCTCCAAAGCTGTGTCCTTTGCAGATGGCACCTGCCCCTGGTGCCCGGCCTTTGGTTAAAGGCATGGTAATGGTTGTACTCATTGCTACAATCTCAGGATGAGCTTTCACGGTCATTTGCAAACAAATAAGCCAGAAGGCTTTGGTGAGATTGGCTGTGGTGAGGGCAGGCCTGGGCTTTCTCCTTGAACTTGAAAGAGATGCACTTAGGGGAATTTCTAAATAAAACCAGAGGCAAGTGGCTCTGGGTCTCGGTGACCTTCTGGGCCTGAGCAGGACCCGGCAGCGCCCCCTTCAGGGGCACCAGAAGAGTTATTGCTGCTCTGAGCTTTCCCTCTGGCCAGTTTGTTCCGTTCCAAGCCATCATGGTGCAAAGCCAAGAAAGGAATTTAGGTATCACAGAGCAATAACTGCTTGAGATACAGAACATTCTGCAGTGTCCCCTTACTTCTTTTTTTTTTTTAAGATTTTTTTTTTGATGTAGACCATTTTTGAAGTCTTTATTGAATTTGTTACAATATTGCTTCTGTTTTATGTTTTGGTTTTTTGGCTGCAAGGCATGTGGGATCTTAGCTCCCTGACCAGGGATCGAACCCACACCCCCTGCACTGGAAGGCAAAGCCTTAGCTACTGGACCGCCAGGGAAGTCCCACCCTTACTTCTTTCAAAACTTGAGGGTGGGGCAGTTTGGGGTTTCATTTGGAGAATTTCTTCCATCTTCAGGATTCCACGAAGAAGACAGGGCAGGCCATGCTTCTGCTTTGGAACCAGTTCCATCTTGGAATTGCTTCTCTACTGGTGCTCCCAGGTGGTCTGCACAGTTCAGTGGGTCTGAGGCTGCCTCACCTTGACAGGCCGTCCCTGTTCTAGGAGAAGAACTCTCTCTTCCTAGGTGTGGCCTCCCTTTAATCCCTCTTTCTTAACTTTTTCTGAGAGCAGTGCTTCCCAAACATTTGTGCACCATTGCACACTGAGAAACTGATCATATATGCTAGCAGCATGGGGATAAATGGGGAGGGTGTTTGCAGCTAGTGGTATTCGGAGTCTCCCCAGCCCCTGTGTGGACAGTGTCTTCAGGACGTTGGCTTGGGAGCTGAGCTCCAGGCCAAGATGGAGTTTTAAGTGTAGGGAGAAGGGATGGGGGGGTGGGTATCCTCAGCCTGCTTTGGCCAGAGGGCCAGAATGAATCTATCATTTCCCTGTAAGTGCTCAGATCCATTCCCTGCCCTTCAGGGCCTGACCCGTGACGGCTACATCTCCCAGGCTCCTTTGCCAGCTGGCTCTTGGCTGGATTTGGCTAGTGGGGGGCACTATTTGAGCCGGGGGGTGGGGAGGGGGAAGGCAGAAGGCCGGCACGACCCCACCCCACCCCGGTATCATCTCTGCTCTTTGGTTTTTCAGCCACTTTAACATGTCACTAGTTTCTCCATGAACTTTCCTTTATCAAGTAGAAGGTGTGGACTCTGTTTTCCTGATTGGACTCTGGCTTAAACAGCATGCTGGCTGCTCCCGGCAGCCTTCTAAAAAGCACCAGCCAGTAACAGAGAACATGCCTTGGATTGACCTTGTACTTTGGGCTACACCTTCCTCAGGTACCTGGGGCAGCAGTAGGCAGCTTGCACAGAATACAGGACCCTGGGTCCTGACCACACATCATCCCCTTGTGACCAAGAATGGAAGTTTGGGACAGCTGCTTCCCTTGTCTGCTTAGAAAACTCCTATTCAGGCTTTAAGGTCCAAATATCACTACCTCTTGATCTCTGCCTTTTTTCCCCCTCTAATTTCCCCTAGACTGGATCAGTTGCTTCTTCATCTGTTATTCTCAATACAGCTTAGCTGAATAAGCCTTTTCTTACTTTTTCCATTAGAGTCATGAGTGGACCTGTTTCTCTTATTAGTGGACATAGTCACCGAAGGCGGGGACCTGGCTTTGCTCAATTCTTTGTGCCAGTGTCCCACTCAGTGCACGACGCCTGGCTCGGAGCAGGCAACGACACAGTTTTCCTGAATTCAGTGGGACCCTAATCAGGCTTCATATTAGGATCACCTGGGAAGCTTCAAAAAATTCAAATGTCCAGGCTCTACCCTAGACCAATGATGTCAGAATCTCTGAAGGGGGGCCCAGGCACTGGCATTTTAAAAGTCTCCCTGGGTAATATTAATGTGCAGCCAGTGTTGCTAGCCGTTGGTTTAACTACTTCAATTTATCACTTGCTGTTTGTTAATGATTTCTACCATTAAACCCGGGTCCTCTTACAAAGTAATCCAACCTAACAAATCTTTTTGAGTGCCTGCCTTGGGCCAAGCTTTGTGTAGACAGACTCCTGCTACTCAAAGTAGTTCTGTGGACCACCAACATCTGCATCACCAGAGCTGGTTAGAAAGGCAGATTCTTGGGCCCCACCCCCGACCTGCTGAGTCAGAATCTGCCTTTTCACCAGCTCCCCAACTGGCTCGAATGCATGTTACAGTCTGAGAAGCAGTGATGCAGGTATCACACAAACGTCAAATTGCTTGCTCACCGTGCATTGCGCGTTCTTTCTTATCCACCCTGTTTTGCTTCCCTTTACAAGGGTATCATCTTACATTCCTTTCTCCAGCTCAGATGGCACTTCCCAAGGGAATGGAGACCAAGCAGGAGTTAGATGAAGTGATGGATCCCCCGAGTGTGGAGGGGCGATGAGGAATGGGTGGTCTTTGAGAGATGGAAGCCTTTCAGGGCACACTGAGCACCAGTGTTTGGGAGGCCTCTGGATAGGCTGTTTGGAAAGAAAGACTCCCATTTCTTTTTTTTTTCTTTCTTTTTTTTTTTTTTTTGTGGTATGCGGGCCTCCCTCTGTTGCGGCCTCTCCCGTTGCGGAGCACAGGCTCCGGACGCGCAGGCTCATTGGCCATGGCTCACGGGCCCAGCCGCTCCGCGGCACGTGGGATCCTCCCAGACTGGGGCGCGAACCCGGTTCCCCTGCATCGGCAGGCGGACGCGCAACCACTGCGCCACCAGGGAAGCCCAAGACTCCCATTTCTGACATTGCCATTTCCTTGGGAATGATCCAGGCATGCTGGAGGGATGCTCTGGCTGTGCCGGATGGAGGACTGCAGTAGATCCGATTGCCAGGGAGCGGATTGGCATTGATGCAAATAAAGCAGCCTTGCTTGCCTCGTGCTTTTGGGGTCCAAGCACAGTAGGGAGTTTCTGGAGGTTGGCTTATCGAGATCCGCAGGGTTACCTGTTGTTCAGGTTCACATGGAACACTATGATCTGTGTCCACAGGAGTGGTGACTTTTAAAGGTAACCTGGAGCGGGCAGGACTCTGCGTATCCAACTACATCTCTGCTGTCTCCCCAGGGCCCGGTGCCTCTGGCCACAGTGTGCATTCAGGCCAGATTGGAGGGTAATGCTGATGGCGGGGCCAGGAAGCCAGGAGGGACAGTGACTTGTCGGGGAGGGCAGTCTTGGCCGGGAAGCTGCCTCTTCTGCCTCTGTGCTATTGCACAATCGGTGCTGGGATTAGGTCATGGCGATCACACATAACATGCTTCAGAAGGACCTCTGTGTGTATCTCGTCTTGAGCTCTTCAGATACGTTTAAGAGATGCTCCGAGAGAAGCCAGGATTCATTTGAGAAATGATGTAGCACAGGGTGTGGTTGGACTGTGGGCAGGAAGACAGAAAGTTGGGGTGAAGGGCATCTTGCATGTGGCCTCATTGTCACAACCGGCCCAGCAGTGAAAAATGGCTCCACCGCCCAGCTCACAGGACACAGCATCACCCCGGGGATGGGTGCTTGGGTCGTCCCTCCAGGGAGCTGAGGCCACTGTCCCAGCAATCGCCCTCCTGTAAAACTATCCCGTGTGGGTCAAGCAACTTGGCAAATTTCGTTGAGCAGACCTCGATGGACCCACGGTCGAGTAGAGGAGATACACAAAACCAGTGAGTACGGATGAACTATAAGTTCTCTGAAGAGGGGCATAGGTTTCTGTGCTAATGTAGGTCTGGGGGACCTAGCCTAGTCCCGGGGGTCTGGAAAGGCTTCTCTGAGGAAGTACGTGTCCCCTGAGACTTGAAGGAGCTGGCCAGGTCGGGAGGGGTGTGGAAGGATAGTCTCCCAGGCAGGAGGACTAGTACACAGTCATGAAGGCCCCGGGCAGGAGGGCCCTGTAGCTGCAGGGCAGGGGTGAGGTGAAGCCTGGAGAGAGGGGCTGAGAGACGGGCAAGGTCCAGCCCCACAGTGCTTGGCCATGTTAAGGAGTCTGGGCCTATCCTCACACCCTGGGTCCCCCATTTAAGAGTTTTGCTAGTGTGCTTCCGGACCATCTCCAGCTGCTGTGGAGAAAGGATGAGAAAGGGGCCAAGCAGGTCCTGGAAGACAAGGAAGGCAGCCATTGCAGCTGGGACACCTTCTTTAAGCCGTCTCTTCCCACGGTGCCTTCTGGTCTTACGGGTGAGGGCAAGACCTAGCGTCTAGACTCCTCATGGGAGGCCCTTGGCACGCAGGGGGGTGGGGGTCTGGGCAGGCTCAGCTATGGTAGGTCAGTGTCGTGGGGGACATCTATACAGCCTGCGCACCCTCCCATCCCCAAACTATCCAGGATCCGTCTCTTGCAGTCAGGATCACTTTTATATTTATTCAAGGCCTGGAGAAAGAGGAGGGATCAAATGGGAGTGCGAGGGCTGAGCCTGGGGCCACCAGTTCAGGGGCTTAGGGTGGCCATTGCTCAGTAGGGCTGCTTGTGGCTGAGTCACATGTTGGGGCTCTGGGAATCAAGGGCTCTGGCTGGATCCATTTCCTGGATCCCTAGGAAGACTACCAGAGCTCACGTCTGTGGAAGTTCATAGCCTCCTATCTTTGGCAGATCTGATAATAAGTGTGAGTCCAAGTGTGCATCAATGCCCTGCTGGACTCTCAGTCCCCATGGAAGTTTGGACAAGTGCTTGCAGGAGAGTCCCCAAAGGCCTCGCTGACGAGGGGGCCGGGTCCGAGAGCCCAGATCCACATCAGCCAATCTGGACACAAGATATGTCTTGCTGTTGCCCATGTGCTTCCCGGGGCCAGAGAGGTCTGTGCCTGCCCCTATTTCTCACCTCACAGGGACGCTAAGTCATCAAAACTCCAGCTGAAACGTGTCTCAGAACCTGAATCAAAATCTGTTGTCTTCCCACCCTGTACAGAACCACATGCTAAGTCTAGCAGCAGGGGGAGAAAACCCCTCTTAATGAATGTTCCATGTCATCCCTGAATTGCTTGCTCCTTTCCCTCAGATTTCACGGCGCTCCTGAGGAACGCTTATTTCCCTGTGGGAAAAGCGTGGGTGAGGGGAGATATTGCCCAGATTATAAACTTAGTTTTTCATTAACAACGAATCTCAGAAATGCATAATCTCTGCCATCACCCCCTCCTCTCTTTCCCCTCACTTCCCATCAAAATGGAGCCCAGAGGGGCAAACTGGGTTTGATCCAACGGGACAGGGGCTGTGTCTCCTGGCCCAGGTTGTCCTTCCCTGCTGAGAGGTGACACCTGATGAGTGTGTCAGAGCCAGGGACTGTGCCCAGCAGGTAGCAGGTCCTCGGTGGATATTTGCTCAGTGCCTGCAGCCTGCTTGTCTTTCTTAGCTGTGGATGTGTGCAGGCACAGCACCTGGGCTGTGTGGCTTCCCACCATCACACCTCCATATAATTGATCGGTTCATTCAGCCAGGAATTTTAGTACATCCTATGGTGCAGGCAGGGGGCAGAAAATGGGGCCTCCTTAAGGGGAGATGAGATACACCCACAGAGATCTCCCCCAGCAACTGGAATGTGATAAGCCTGGAAAGAGAAGCCCAACCAAGGGTCAGGAGATCAAGGCAAGACTTTGTGGAGTGAGCAGCATTGAAGGATAAGTAGAAATGATCAAAATATGACTTCCTGACCTCCCCATAATGTTATGGTTTCATATGGTTTTAGATTTTTTAATATTGGTCCTCTTAATAACTGTGAAACAGGCAGGACATATTTTTAGCAAGGAGATGTGGGGAGGGTAGACCAGAGAGAGGGGGAGTACGGCGGGAGGACCACGTTGACTGGGTTGCTGAAAGGACAATAGAATGTCGGGAATAAGAGCAGCTGCTTCAGAATCCAGCCAATGAGGGCTCACATCGGCTTCACATTTCTTAGCTGCAGGACATTTGGGAAGGTCACTGAACCTCTGGGAGCCTCAGTGCCTTTGTTTATGAATAAGAATGATAACATCATTTTGTTAGGGTGGCTGTGAGATTAAAATGAAGTCTTGGGGGTAAGTGCAAGGCTTGTCACACAGAAAAGACCGGACAATATGGCTCTTTATTGTTTTAAATGGTTTGCTGGGGTCCGAGTCATGTTGTAGGAGGCACAGCTGGAAAGGCAGATGTGGGTTCCTGTGTTTAGTGGCTGATGGGCAAAAAGATGTCTTAGTTTGGGAACCCCTAGAAGCAGACTGAGAAAAATAGTCAAAGGCAAGTAGTTTATTTGGGACACAATCCTAGGAAACCTAAGTGGAGGGGATGGGGAGCTGAGACGGGAGGCCAGAGAGGGTGTGATACCAAGCCAGCAAGCACTACGGGGTGGCTGGCCTTTAATCCCAGGAGGAAACTCTGGGAGGTGCTATAGAGGACAGGCCTCGGTGTTATCCTACCTGAAGGAGAGGCAGGCGAGGGATCTGGGCTATTTGCCCACTGTTACCCCTAGGAGGGTGCTTCTGGGGTGCTCAGTCCCCCAGACACTTGGCCTGCCCTGGAGAAAGCTCTCAGGCAGAGATGCAGGTGCTGGCAGCTGGGAGTCAGCCAGCAGCATGAAGTGGGACGGTCCCAGGGACATCAGGGGGCACAGGACACGTAGTGTAGTGTTTGCTCTGGAAGAATTGCAGTGTCTTATCCAGCCGTTCCTGACCGTATTTTTCCTGCTGGCTATTTCCATGTGTATTTCCTAGTCTCTCATCTTTAAGTCTGTGGTCTTGAGCCTTGGCTGTTCTAGGCTTCTACCTGTGAGCTGAAGCTAGGCCCATGGTACCCGCCCAGCCTCTTGGAGACACAAGTTACCTCCTGCAGCTGGTAGGCATGCTGCAGACAGGGACGCTCTCCCGGGCAGCATCCTCCTCTCCAAGAAACATGCTGTTGTGAGAAGGGGGGCTGGACCAGTGATGGAGAGGTGGCCCCTGGAGGAATTCTAAGGCAGGGTCAGGTCTGGGGCCCCAGCTGGCCACACCCTGAAGATGAGCTTGGATGGATCTCTTAGCAAAAAGGGTATGTTTAGCTATCCACGCCCCCCACCCCACCCCTCCCCCCATGACAATCCAGAGGAGCCTGCTGACTGCATGAGGCCTTTCGGAAACACTGACTCACTCTCTGGGTTCTCTGAGGCTTCTGCTTTAGAGAATGGGGCATTCTGTCCGTCACCGCCAAGTATGATTTCAGGCTGCACAGATCAGCTGGCTGGGAGAGGAGATGAATGACTAAACGGAGAGGAAGCCAATGAACTGGGGGTGGGGTGGGTTTTCAACGGAAGTAAGGTGGGGAGAAGCTGGCAAGGCTGCCGAGAGGCAGGCTGATGGTGGAGAGAAGCTTCCCCCACCTCCCACCCGGGGTGAGATTAATTAGGAGAGAACCTGGAAGGGGAGAAATGGAGACCTGGAGGGGAGCTCCTGCAGTTTTGGGGCAGTAGTAGTCACCTGGGGAAAAGCCATTAAGGGGTGTTTGGGAATGCGAATCTGTGGACCCCTGACCCTCTTTGAATGCAGATAGATTTGCAAATTTCGACCCTAGTGTGATCTCTTTTCAGGAATCCAGACCTCTTGGAAATGTGTTATCTTTTACAAAGTAAAGAAGGAAGGGGGGAATAAAAGAGGTCAGAATAATTTAGAGCCCCCCTCACATTTATTTCATAAAGCTGCTATCCCTAAGAAGAGCTTGGTGTGCCCTATGCAAATGTTTATCCCAGGGAAATCTCTCAGGACTAGATCCAATGGACTGGGCCCTCTTTAGCAAACAGGCAGTTTCCATTAAGAAAAAGCCCAGCCTCTTGGTGTCCTGTCCTAATGTTCTGAAGGGTTGGGGCCCCCAGGCACCGTCAGGCAATGGCAAACATCTCACAAATTTAAGCACTGGGCCCTAGCAGACTCAGCACCATCTCCACCTTGGTGGGCTGGCCAAAGCCACCCATGAGTCCAGATGGTGTGAATTGGGAGTGTTTGTTTGCCTTGGGCTCATTTGCACCTTAACCGCTCTGCACACACATAGCCTCTAGGAAGTACCCAGGAAGTGAGAGTTTGGTGTCACACAGTTTCCCTGAGGGTCTGATCTGAGTACTAAACAGTTTTTCCCCTTCAGGAAATGCACAGGCAAGTGCTGTGCTGGCCTGGGACTTGCATTCTTGAATTGCACGTGGCGGTTGTGAGGCTTGAGTGGCCCTACCATACCCTCACACACCCAGGGACAGGGCCCTGGGATCCATTGGTGGTAGATGCAGCTACTGGGCATTTCAAATTCCCAGTGCCATGCTGGTGAAGGAAAGGAAGAAAGCTAGGGACAGGGGAGTTCAGGTTTAAGGGAAACTGACACAGCTGTTGGGCTGGTCCCCAGAGTATAGCCAGCATTCCCTTTCCTACCTATCATGGCGGAGTAGGGTATGGGGGCCTTGGGTCTGATCTGGGCTGGTGTGACTGACCGTGGGCTCTGTATGGGGGGTCTGGGCAGCAAAGCTATTGATAACAGGAACCGATAATGCTGCGATTCCAAGGGGTCAGACAGGAGTCCACGTGATTTGAAATTGGTCCCATGAGCCGTTAGCAAGGTGGCGATGAGAAATCGTGAAACCTGGGCCCATCCGCTGGGAAAAGGAGGCTGATGTGTCCTTTCTCGGTCGTTAGGGCCCAGCTGAGTGGCTAGAATTTGGGCAGGACCCCCAGCATCTCACTGAAGTAACAACCAGGACCTGGGAAGAGCTTCTGTCCTATTGATGAGACACAGTAAGCACGAGGCGGCGACCATGGCTTGGTGCCACAGGAGGCCTCTCGGGGTACCCCAGATGCTGGGCGGAGGCAACTGGTGCATAGTGGGTCCTTTATAAATGAATGACTGCAGTGGAGTTCCAGCCCCACCTGTGCTGAGGTTCGGCTCTGCCGGACCAGCCTGAGAAGAGCCCACAGGGTAAAGGTGCTCCAGGCAGCCGGAGACATCAAGTCCTTCCTCGTGGTGAGAGTACCTGGGCACGGTCCAGCCCAGCAGCAGAGGCTCTAGTCGGTGCTCAGTCATGCTGTCAGCTTAGTCACTGCCACCCTCCATCCCGACAGCCACGGGCTCTGGGTTCCTTTCTCCTTGTGCATGGCTTGAGAAGAGAGCTCAAGCTCTCTTGGGGTGTGCCAGGAAAATCCCGTGTCTGCTGTCTCTAGCTCCCACCCCAGCTTGTAGATGTCCCTTTTCCCGTACTCACTGGGCATCGCAGCTACTTTCTGTCCTGTGCCATTTCTCCTGGAAGAGGCAGCCCGGGCCGTCCCACGGCTGAACTCCAGTTGGGGAGCCTGCAGTGCAGTTCTACATTGCCAAGGCCCTTGGTGTCCTGAGCAAACCCCGCGGTCAGCAGCCTGGAAAGGAGGAATGCCTGCAGGGGAGGGGACAAAGGCTGGCTTCCCGAGAAGGTTCCCCCAGGTGTTGGAGTTAGAGGCCGAGGTACCACCTTGACCTTGGGGTTTCTATACCTCCAATGAGAGGGTTAGTCTCCAGGGAGTGTGTGTGACCAGGCTCCCTAACAGAGCACCACTGGTGTCTTTGTGGCATTCAGTTTTCCTGTCCTACAGGGGACTCCCAGATGGTGCTCTCGCCCCAGGGTGAAGCTGACAGCGCAGGAAAGGAGAGCTCCTGCCGCATCCATGCCACGTTTATTGAGGGCTTTTTAGAGCCAGGCGCCTGACTTGGTGCTGGGGATGCTGAGATAAAAAACACAGTCCCTGCCCCCAAGTATCTCAAAGTCTTATGGGGAGACAGGGGTGTCACAGGGTACAAGACAACATGGTGAGTGTCCTGTGAGAAGCACAGCTTCGGTGTGGAGCTGATACTCTGTCAGCACATGCCAGCTAAGGTCGGGAGGTTGTTAAAATGGTGAAGTGCTTCCATGGCAGTGGTTAAATACCTGCGTCCTGAGCTCCCTTAGTGATCACACCCGATTCTCCAGCCACCCTGGCCCCTCCGGGACCCAGGAGCTAAGTAAGCATCAGTACCGGGCTTAGGAGGAGGCCCTCGGGGCCCTGATCCAGCCCTTTGGCTGGAGTCCTTTTTGGTCGGAGTTTGTGCTCTACTAGTTGTTACCTGTCTTGAGTATCAACCATGGTTCTGGGGTGGACAGCATAGCCAAGGCGCTCAGGACCTGGAAGGGGAGGACCAGGGAGGGTTCCCAGAAGGAGGGTCCGTCTGAGCTGAGTTTTGAAGGAGGAGGCCTGAGGAGCATGGGTCAGCAACATCTCTCCTCGGCCCTACGTTTTGTACTTTTCTGACCCTTGACGTTGGACCCCAGCCCTGCCCCACACCCTAGGCAGCTCTTGTCTACCACAGGTTGGAGCCCCCCTGGTCCCAGTTTCAAGGAGAAGCTGCTGGGAACCTCTGTGGGCTCTGACCACTTGGAGCACAGAGCCAACGCAGGGCCAGAGGAGGGCGACCAAAATAAAGACTGCAGCGGACTTTGTTGTCAAGGAATTTACGCGCCCCTGAGGGAAGCCGGGCAAATGATGCCTCCACGTGCAAGTGACAGGGTCACACACCTACACCAGCAGCCACGCAGACACAAGTCCCCAGTAACTGGCAGGTGAGGGGAGATCACTGATCATTGCAACTGGGTGAGGATGGTTTGATAAAAGCTTAGTGGAGGGAGGAAGATGTGGCATATTGGCACCCGAAAAAAGATGTTCAGCTTCACGAACATTCATTGGGTACCCAGGGGCAGGCTGGCTGGCAGACAGGAACAGTAGCTCAGAGGAAGCAGGAGGGAACCAGTCCCAGCGGCAAGTGCTTTGTTGGGCTGACTTGTAAAGTGCAGCCTGTGTTCTACTAGAAGGCGGGGGTGTGGGGGTGTGGGGGGAGAGATGGGAAAGAGGTTCTCACACTACATGCATGTCACAGCCTCAACCACTGCAGCTACAAGCACGGTCACTCTCCTGACCAAGGAGGCCCCAGTTCCTGACCTCAATGCCTGTACAATCCAGTGACGGCTTGAGAAGAAAAAAGCTCACTTCTTTTTCTCTGCTCTCAATACAGTTCTTCACTTTTGGCCATCAAACATGTGATTTCCCCCATACTAATCAATCTTGTAATTCTCTGTGGTCACTGAGTGGGTGTCCTACAATTCAAAGCAATTCTGACACCGCCTACCTGGAGTGAGTGTCAGATCCCACAGGTAAGGACTTGGTCTCATAAGACTACATCACCCCACTACTTCTGATGCTAATCTCAAGTCCACGTTGTCACCTGAGCTTCTGACTGACCAGCTATAGATCAGAGGTTCCCAGGACCCCCTCCTTGGGTTTGGTAATTTGCTAGAGTAGCTCACTGAACTTGGGAAAACAGTTTACTTACTGTTTATTATTACCAGTTTATTATAAAAGGATACTGCTCAGGAGCAGCCAGATGGAAGAGATGCAAAGGGCAAGGTATGGGAGGGGTCACGGAGGTTCCACGCCCTCTCCAGGTGCGCCACCCTCCCAGTCCCTCCATGTGGTCATGAACCCAGAGGATCCCTGAACCCCACTTAGGATTTGTATGGAGGCTTCATTATGTAGGCATAATTGATTAACTTCTTGGCCTTTGATGATTAATTGAACCTCCAGTCAGATGGGGCTGAAAGTTCCAACCCTGTA
>NW_021146558.1:0-18329 GCF_002837175.3 Physeter macrocephalus
AATGTTACTGACTTGGAGTACTATTTCCTGAGTATTTTATGGTTGATAATAGTTTTTCAGGCTAAACACACTTTAAGTAGAAAATTTAGAGGTTAAGATCATTTTGGAATCTGAAACATCCCAAATATTTTCAAAAAAAAAGGGGGGTGGGGGGAGAAAAGAAAAAGACAGGAAGGAAAGATTGGTATCAATTGAACAAGAGAACAGGACAAAAATTTTGTCAAAACCTAAGATTCTGAACTGAATTAAAAACTTCCAACTAGAACCTAATGATTCATCAGACAGACTGTGTTAACTTAAATATGTATCTTTACTCAGACATGTGAATAAAAACTAGGAGACAACTCGAGATCCAAATAATGAAAAATCAAAAGAATCAGAACTAGCTGTAAATAATGAAAGTCAACAATTCTTCACCACCAATCAAAATTTAAACCTTCCAAAGATAATCATTAATCCCATGTTTAACGATTTCAGGTATAGGGAGAATTCAGCTTAGGATACAGATAGAATACCACAAAAGAATGTAACTCCCACTCTAAAAATGCAAAAAAGGCATAATATCTTTTGAAGCCATCTTAAAAAATGAGCTGAGTTGGCAAACCAACCAGGTGAAGTGAATTCCAAAGAGCAACAAGCCTTTTGAAGAAAGATGGACATATACAAACTGTTCCACCTTTGGCAAGGCATGAGAGAGGTAGCAACCAGTAAGTAGGCAAGAAGAAAACAACTGGAATTTTAACGGATCCTTTAAGATTTTAGGTAAAGAGATTATAAGACTTACTTTGGTAATTAGAAAATAATCTTTAGAATCCTTCCTAGTAACAAAATAATTTTTTAAAAAAACAAGCAGTTAATATTTTGTGTGAGTTTACTAGATTCCAAGCATTGTGCTAGCGCTTAACATGCAGTATCGAATTAGACTTCACAGCCCAGTAAGAAAGGTTAGTATCCTTGTTTGGTAGAGGAGAAAATGGCACAGAGAGGGTAAGAACTGGGATTCAGAGGCATCCTGACTACACAGCCAGGCTCACAATTAGGATACCAGAGTCTCTGCTCCAGTCCAGACATACTTTCTCAATGCAATTTAGACTTTTTAAATCATTTATTTTGCTCAGTTTTCATTTGCTCATTTCATTTCAATGAACAAAGTAGAAACGTTCTCCTATTAGTTATTTCTTTATATATATAAAGACAGAGTGCTAATAAAGTCATGTTTAATACAGAATTTAACTAAGCCTTTTTAACTTTGCAGGTTTAAGGCTGCCATAACTTAAGGATAATACATGACTCTAATCTACATGGGGAAAGCAAAAAAGAAAACAGAGCATATCAGAATTGGGAAAGAGTCCTTCTGTTCTTGCCCCAATCTGCCCATTATAGAGAGTATTAAACTGCAGATAACTACTTTAAAAAGTAGATCTTTTAGATCTGCTTTAAAATTAATTGAGGGGCTTCCCTGGTGGCGCAGTGGTTAAGAATCTGCCTGCCAATGCAGGGGACACGGGTTCGATCCCTTGTCCGGGAAGATCCCACATGCCGCGGAGCAACTAAGCCCGTGTGCCACAACTACTGAGCCCACGCATCACAACTACTGAAGCCTGTGCACCTAGAGCTCGTGCTCCACAACAAGAGAAGCCACCGCAAGGAGAAGCCCACGCACCGCAACGAAGAGTAGCCCCCGCTCGCCGCAACTAGAGAAAGCCCGCGTGCAGCAACAAAGACCCAATGCAGCCAAAAATTAATTAATTAATTAAAAATAAGTAAAAATAAAATTAATTGAGGGAAAAGGAATCTTTTGAAATTTGGTTAGCAGATAGAAACTTCTTGTTATGTAACTGTTCTTAGTCTTTTGTTCACCTAAGCTAAATAACATAAAAAAACACTAATGAATCTTAAGATTTACTTCATGCTATGATGGAACTAAGGAAAAAGCATGTCACACTTCTATTTAAATAGAATCTCTTTTGTCACATTTGACTTTCAAAAAACAATAATATACTACCGAATATATATATACATATAAGCTATATACATAGCTTATAGCTGAACGTAATTTCTAGTCCTTTTCGGCCTGTCCTATGCCCTAATATTGAATATGTTGTAACTATGCTCTTGCCTCTTGTATGAGAAACATTTTCCCAGTTTACAAAGTCACTTTGTACTCTACCTGAAATTTCTAAAGAGTACTAGAAATTACTCACTCTAATGTCATTTGCAGACATAAAAAAAAAATGTAATTGATTTGTCCTAGATACTGATCTAGTAATTCTACTTCTTGAAATATGGTATACCTCTCTCACTAAAATGGAACATGGGGTGTGCTGAGTAGATTAAAATAAAATTAATCAGGAAAACAAAATAATCCACATCAGTAGCAATCATAATGCAGTTCTTGAAAAGACCAAGCAGCAACCTCTATGTAGCTGGTAATCTCAAGTCTTCAATGGACACAATTCCTTATAATAAAGTACCAATTTACCAAGTTAAACTTTTACTTACTATATTAAGAGAACAGCCATTATTAGAAGGAATGCACAAAAAAATTATTCCCATTTTAGTAAGCTAAAATATTTCTGCTGCCAGAGCAAACTGTTAGTGAAATATCTATTCAACAATTTGAAGACTTTGATTTTCCAAGTTGACAGGCTCTCTCTGAAGTCCTATAAAGGACCTTGTGCCCACTAATTCAGATATTTCAAGTATTCTGAAAACTAGAAATGTTCCCTAGCTCTCAGGCTAAATCCTAGTATGAGGATGTTTCTTATCTTTAAATTTAGAATCATCCCATCTGTTAGAACTTCCTATCTATAAGATCTCTAAAGTGGCCTCTCCCAATTACTTTATACCTCAAAACTTTGTTTATTCTCATCATGGTATTTTAAATATTTTTTTCTTGTTTGTTCTTTCTCCTCCATTAGCTTATACGCGCCCTCTTGTCTTGTTCACTTTCCTGAAGGAGACTATAACTTTTTTATGTTAAAAATATTTCCTCTGAGTTGCAATTTTAAGGGAAAAGGATGTAGATTTCAAGCGAAGGTAACTGCTTAAAGGTCACTTTATGTAAAAAATCAGAACACTGCATTTAACAATATTTTCCAGGTAACATTAGTTTAATGAATTGTGAACATTCAGCCTCGTATTCTTCACCTGGTTCCAATCAGACTCAATCTGTGAACAGATCCCTTCTTTACACCAATTTCACCTAGTTTCAGGAACAAACTAAAGGTTCATGAATGCTTTCCTCTGTCAAAAGGTGGTTATTTTTCAAGCTAAGCATCAAGCCTGAAACAAGCACGTACCCAAGCAAGGGAGGTTTAATTCCAGTGTAAATCGAAGCTTTTTTTTCTTTTTTTAAAGAAATTTTTAATAAAGCCCCTCAATTAATTTTTTAAAGTAGTGGTTATTTTTCAAGCTAAGCATCAAGCCTGAAACAATCACGTATCCAAGCAAGGGAGGTTTAATTCCAGTGTAAATCGAAGCTTTTTTTTTTTTTTAAAGAAATAAAAAGGCATGCTACACAGCATACTTAAGTAATATTCTAATATATTTATGACGCTGGGTTGCTTACTTCTGAACCTTATACATCCTCTCCATTTTTATTAGGGTTGGAAGCTATTCTCCTATCTCTCTTCCACTGTTTTCCCAGGGTCACAGTTACAGTACAGTTTGCATAATGCATTTCGCACGGTCATCCTACCCGGAGCATGGCACCCTCTCTACTCCAACCAGCTCCAAACTCTTCGCGGATAGAGGCTAAAAGCAGCGTGCTTTCAGGAGGCGAGGCAAACAGAAAGAAGCCGGTTGAGAGTGAGCAACCGAATGGCTTTGCTGGCGGCGCCTAGCGTTGCATTGAAAGCACTTTGCAAACAATTACTCACCTTATTTGTTCTCATGTTAGCATGTATGAGCCTTCTCGAGGCTGCAAGGGGATGCTCAGCGTTGCCACTGCACACAGGAACCACCGTGATCTGCTGCCCTAAAATTAAACCGCCACCTCTCGTCTGAACCGCACTTTCGCCTACAAAGCGCTTTCACACGCGTTATCCGGTTTGACCCCGACTCCAAGCCTGTGAAATGAGCGTCGCTTGCCACAGTGCCTATTTTACAGATGAAGAAAGGATCCTGTCCACAGACCTAGTGCTAAGGGCCGCCCTCTCCCCGGTGGAAAACGCAGCTCCGGGCAGCGGGGCGAGCAGGTGTGACGCCCGCGGCCGCAACCTCTCACCTGGCCGGCGGAGCGGGTCACCGCCTCCACTTCGCGGCCGGGGACGTGGGCCCCGCGGCGGCGGCCTCTCTGGGTCTCCGGGGTCCCTCTCTCTCCGCCCGCGCTCCGCCCCAGACCCCAAAGTGCCTCACGCTCTCCCCCTTCGGCTCACCGTCCGATCTCGCCGGACAGCGTCCGGAAGGACCGGGAAACCCCGCGTCCGCCACAGCCGTCCAGGGTCTGGGACCCACGCTCCCTGGCGACGGCGGTGGCGGTCAACTGAAGGCCTGCGGGTTCCGGGGAAAGGAAAACCCGACCCCAATCAAGCAGCTGACATTTTCCAGTCAGCCGGAGCACCGCCCGCTTCCGCTTCCCCGCCTACCCTGTGGGCCGTCCGGTCCCGTAGCCGCGGGGGGTTGTGGGTATCCTGAAGGCGGGCAAAGCTGCAAGGAAACGAAATAGTGGCTAGGCAGCCGCACTACCAGGCAGGGCAGAAACTACAATTCCCAGCAGGCAGCGGGGCCGCAGACGGCGGCCGCGGAGGAGAGCGGGCAGAAGAATTCTGCGCGCGCGGCGGGGATGGAACGTTGATAGAGTTCGCGGGTCTAGCTGCTGGGGGCAGGAGCCGCACGCAGTGCGCCGCCGCGCGCCAAAGCGGGAATCCAGGAGGCGGGCACCTCTGCAATTAATGCACGCATTTAAAACTCCCGAACCTGCGGACGCCATGCACAGGTAAACCGATTGCAAAAAGGGGCAGACATGAATCGACCGTCTTAATTCTTTTAGGCCGCGAATTTTGCTGCTTGCTAATATTGTTAGTAATGCTGTAATGTGAATGGTTGCTTAGCCTCTTCTTTGGGAAAACGTGGATGGGTGGATGCTTTAGCGCGGTGATCAGCGTGCGATTTTATTTGGCTTCCCTTATTGGGCTTTCCGGCTGCTGTTTTCAATCATTGTATGATTGCCCTCCCTCTTTCCTTGTCTGTTCCTTCCACTTTAAGAAATTCTTGAGGCCTTCTGCATGATCGTAAATCGAAAAGACTTTTCGTTGTGTTAGATTTGTTTGGTTCTTTTCTCTTTTATTCTTGGGAACTCGCCGCCGGCGCGTAGAAATGCAATTCAGTTAGCTGCTGTGAAAGTTTTCTGCAATGCATAACTTAGCTTCCTTTAGGCCTACCTTGGAATTATTTACGGGTGTGTTTTTGAAAGGAACGTGGGGCTATTGTGCGTTTCTGCAGGAAACACCTTCAGGAGATTCCCGACCAGAGTAGCAACGTTACCACCAGCTTCACGTGGGGATGGGATTCTAGCAAGACTTCTGAACTGCTTTCAGGCATGGGGGTCTCCGCCCTGGAGAAGGAGGAGGTGGACAGTGAGAACATCCCCCAGGAACTGCTTTCAAACCTGGGCCACCCGCAGAGCCCCCCACGAAAACGGCTAAAGAGCAAAGGGAATGACAAGGACTTTGTGATTGTCCGCAGACCTAAGCTAAATCGAGAGAACCTTCCAGGTAAGGTATGAGGGTAAAACTATCAGTCCAGTAAGTGGTGGATTAAACTATTTTGTTGGTAAACCTTTGTTCAGGGGCCTTTAGGATGGGGCCCTTTTAAAATTGCTGAATTCTGAAGTTATTTTCCAAAGAAATGGGACAACTCATTGTCTCTGAAGTTTACAGAAATGTTGGTATGTGTATCTCTTAAGGGGCACGACCGACTTTTAACCCATGAGAAGACACTCCATACTTTCTCTTTAGGAGGGACTCTGCCTGGTCAAAGGCCAGCTCATTGCCACTGACAACTGGGAACAAAGTGATGATCCTCTAGGATTCTTTTTGTTTATATTCTGCTGCTCTGTAGCCCTGGTTGAGCTTTTTGCCGTAATCACTTTAGTTATTTGTCAAGGGGCTGCTAAAGTGAATGTTGAACTAAGGGGAGGAGACTTATCTTCCCAGGTCCATTCCCAAGTGGGATTCTTCTGGATGCTCTGTCTTCATTACTAACCGTGTTATCTGTTCAGTTCCCCAACCCCAAAACCTGAAGGTTAGTCAGATTCCCACCATCCCCCAACATCCAACCAATCATTGACTCTTTCCCTCTTGTCTCCTAAATATTTCTCAAGCTGTCATCATCTCTTGCCTGATTACTGGAATGGACTTATAATTCCAGCCTTATCCTCCCCAGATACATCCCCCAGAGCTAGAGTGAACTGATTAAAATGTAGAACTCACCACATCATTCCACTCTTAATAGCTCCCAGGTCCCAGGCTTCTCAAGCAAGTGAATAAATGCCTCCCAGAGTGGATCAGAGCCCCGGGAGTACTCAAAGCCATAGGGTAAACATAGTGCATTGACCTGGGGTTATCAGTTTTTCTTGCTGGCAAGCCATGTAAAACATTAATTCAGCAAATATTTGCTGAGCACATTCTGTGTGCTAGGCATTGTTCTAGGTGCTGGGGATACAGCAGTGAGCAACACAAAGCATTTCTACCCTCATGGAGCTTCTGTTCTAGAGAGAGGACGCAGTAAACATAAATCTGGTGTGTAGTATATGAGAATAAGTGCTATGGCTTAAAACAAAAATAGAACAAGCCAAGAGGGATTGGAGGTCCTGGGGTGGGAAGCTGGTTTGCAGAGTATTAAGGGAAAGCCTCACTTGGACAGTGAACTTTAAACAAAGGCTTAAAGGAGATGAAGCAATGTGCCATGCAAGTATCCTGGAGAAGAGAGCCCCAAGCAGAGGAAGCAGCTAGTGCAAAGACCCTGGGGCAGAGGAATGTTATGTTTGTTCAAGGAACAATAAGGAAGCCATGTTCCCAGAGTGGATGAGCAAAGGGGAGAGTAATGGGAGACGGACTAGAGGTGCTATTGAGCGAGTTGTGATGTGACCTTTTAAAAGGACACACTGATGTGTTGAGACTAAACTTTGGGGAGTTGAGGGTAAAAGCTTAGAGACTTGTCGAGAGGTGTGGGAGTAGTATAAGCAGCAGTCAGCTTCTGGATAGATCCTGACATGAGAGTGGACAGACTTAGGAGACTTTGAAATTGTCTGTAGAAGAGGTGATCGTAGTCTAAACGGAAATTGGGTGGGTCATTGATGGAGAAGAAGAGACAGAGTCAAGAAATAAAGAGGAAGTCTTGCAGAGCCAAGGTGAATAAGTATATTCCTGAATTCCCCCATCTGGCTTTCTTTGAGGACGGTTGATGGGTTGGTTGGTTGCTCGCTTGCTTTAAAAAAAAAAAAATCTGTCGTTTTGGCTTTTGACCTTTTCTTTAGGGAAAGAGAACGTTCGAGTTATGAGGATCTATATTTGGTGTTGGATTAATTAGAAAGGCGGTGAAGGATTGTGGTGAAGTCAGGCATATCTGGCTTTGAATCCCAATTGCACTGTTTACCACCCTTGGGAAGTTGTTTGAGCTATCTGTTCCTTAGTTTCTTTGTGAAATGGAATAGTAATACCCGCTTCATGGGTTACTGTGAAGATTAACTGAAAGAGTATACGTAAAGCCCTTAGCACGCTGCCTGCACGTAACACTCAACAAGCAAATCCAGTTAATTTGGTGGACAAAAGGACACCCAGTTGAGAGGCTACTTCAGTTGTCTTTCGTCCTTAATCCTGTTCGCCTGACCCTGTTTGCGTAGATCTTTTTGCTTCAAAATTGAACGTCACTGCTATTTTTAGTGTCTGGAATGCAGCACGAGCAATTTGGTGCTTGACTGACCAAATGTGGTGAAAGACACTTCCTGCTAAGATGAGCAGCTTTTGATGACTTTGTCCAGTGCTGATAGCTCCTGACATGGAGTGATTGCTGTGTGTCCTTCCACATTCACACACACGGGTGGAAATACAAATGACATTTTTAAAGCAAGGCATCATGGAAACAAGACAGAAGATCAAGGGATGGCTGCCATCTTCTAGGAAATTGCAAGTCAGGTTGAGGAGAAAAGAGCATACATAGTAAGAGAAGCTCACAGCAAAAGATGGCAGCTCATGCACTAGCAGCTGCTGAGTGGTTCAGGCAGCAGATGCCCTAGGAGGCCAGAGGGAGGGAGCCCCTTGTGCCAGAATGACCCAAAGCTTCCATGATGATCCCTACTGGACGTAGACACGCTTCCTCCTTCTACTCAGCAAAGCGGAGGCTCTGAGAAAAGAGAGAAGGATCTGGAAATGGTCCAGTCACTGAGTCTAGACTGTTAAATTTGACTTCAAAAATATACATTTATCTGAAGTGAGAGAAAAAAAATCGTGAGTTTTATGTTTGTTGTGACCTAAGAGAGAGGCAGGGAGGGACACCAGTTCTATGCTGTGTCTGTGCATGGAATTACGCACAGTAGAGATTGGTTAATTGGTGTGGAGGGGGAGGGGCAGAGCCAGGGATGCAGGGTGAGGGACAGCTGGTGTAGAGGGTTCCCACTGGGCCTCCAGTGGTGCTGGATCATCATGCAAGCGAGTTTTGTCTGCAGTTGTCGGGACAGGTGGCTAAGAGCGCTGCCGGATTCGGCTGGAACAGGCCACATCTGCTTTCCGTCGCTATCTGATGACAGTGGCCCTGGGCTGTGTGAGTTGTTCTTGGTTCTTCACTCGGCAGTCTCTCTTTTCTGCCGGCCCCAAGCCAGGCTCACATCTGGTGACTAAATCCTCTTCATCTGTTTAGTTTGGAAGATGAAAACGTTATGGCCAACCCATACCAGGACAGGTCTGATTGACCTTTGGGGTGAGTGTGCAGAAGGAGTCGGGAGGAGGAAATGGCCCAGTGATGAGGTCAGTAATGGACAGAAAGAGAACAACTGCATTTTATTCATGGTTGTTAAATGCCTGTCCCGGTCCCCTGTCTTCTGCAACCCCCATCTCCCCATCCCCGACCTCCCAAACAGGGCACAGCCATGGAAACGCTCTTGAACTGATTTGTTGATCAGCTCTCCCGTGGCTGTTAAACTGCTTCAGATTCCAAGCCCCACAGTGGTTTTCAGACTGGTGACTCCAAAGTTTAGAGCCTGCTGGTATCCCCAAGGGAACATGTTCAAAGTGCAAAATTCCAGAGATTCTGATCCCAGAAGTCCTGCCTTGAGCCTGGGAATCTGCTTTTCAATATCCCCAGGCAAACGTTTTTCCTCCTTTCTCTCCCTTTCTTTCTTTCTTTTTTGTTTTTTAATAACCAGTAAGAAATATATTTTACATTGCAATGCTGGGTGTGTATCTGGAGCCAAAATTTCACAAAACTAGATTTCTCTTTACTAAGATATTTCCTATTCTCTTCCATTCCATTCTTTCAAAATAAAACAATGCTCATCAAATAAATTGATTTCATGACTCACCAATGAATCTCAGCCCGCAGCTCCCAAAACTCAGCTCTGAAAGAGCCTTTACAGGACCCTCCCAAGCACCTTTCTTTGCCCTCTAGCTTCCTTTCATTCATTCAGCAAATGTTGATGGACCATCATTCTAGAGATTGGGGATCCAGCAGTGAACATAACGGACCAAAGATCCTGCTCTCCTAGAGCTTGTACCCTGTACCTAATTCTCCAAATCCCAATTTCCGTGGTTTCTTAGTTACTCTTCCCACATCCCAGGGTTGAGCATAGAAATATGGGGTTAAGAGGGGTCATCGAGGACCCCTGTTTTAGTTTTTTCCTGTTTTGCTTTTTGCAGTTTTGTCTAGCCAGCCAAAAAATAAAAATAAAGAATCCCAAAATACCAAGAGCTAGCATGGTCTAGTGTTTCTCTTAATGATTTGTAGGAAGAGGAAGGAAACCTCATCCCGGATGGCAGAATGTTTGTAGTTTCCCAGAAAGGAAGCATGGGTTGTTAATACTTAAAACAAGCTAGCAAAGGCATGAACATGAGGTGAGCCTCCGCCTTTAAAAAACAAACAAACAAAACCCCCAGAAAACAGTAGATGTGAATACCTGTACCTGCTTATCCTTCACGCGTAATTGTTTATCTGTGCATAAAGAGATGGGTAACTTTCAGGATCAAAGACTGAGATGACTTTGGAGTTTGAATTTGCGTCTGAGTATAGGTGATGTTCCAAGAAATAAACATGTCAAGTAAGATGTTACCTGTACTGCAGAGTCCTAATGCATCGAAAACTCTTCAACAAGCACCGCTTCCAGAGGACTTTAAGAGGCATGGGAGGTGATGAGGTTACAGAAGTGGACAGCTGGCTTTACACCGGAGGAATAAGTGGTGATCCTGGTGGCTGAGGGTGGTGACTAGCAAGTTTGTGAATCTGGCCAGTTTTCACCTTTCGTGGCTCCGAAGTCTGTTTAACTGCTTCTATGTCGTTGAAGGCTAGAGTCCATGGGGTTAATTCTTTTCCTTACTGTGCAGGTCTGGCGTGCAGCCTTGGAGGGTTTAGAAGAGGTGAGTGGAAGAAAGACTTGCTCTGGACTTCCTCATCCTCTCTGGGCAGACAGACCAGGCAGCAGTGTAGTCAGGAATCCAGGAAACAGATGGTCGATGTTTTGAGAATTAAATATGGCAAGTAACATTAGATTAAGCATATCCCAAGCCTGGATACCAGCCCCAGGGGCAGCTACGTGAAGACAGACTCTGCCTCTTCTGCTGGAACGGCACCCAGTTTGAGGCTGTGAAACGCCCCCTGCCCCGCCCCCTGGCCTTCACCCCTACCAGGGGCCCTAGAGTCAGGGTCAGTGTGGTCCTGTGATCGGCTCCATGGAGCCCCGGCTCCTTGGCTGCTCGCAGAGGCTGTGCATTTTCTCGGCCACTGCGCCTTTCATCTGCTTGCTGACCCGCTGAGAGCTCTCGGCATCTTTGTCTTACTCCCTGTCCCCTCTCCCCTCCCTCCCAAGCCCTGATAGATTCCTTTTTCCGTAGCAAGTCAGATTTAATTCTCACCTTTTAAAAAACTTGTAGAAAATTAAGCACTCAGAATAGGAGAAAGAATCCTAGGGTAGAAAGAGGGCAGGATTTGGAGTCAGACCTGGGTTTGGATTCCCAGTCTGCCATTTGCTGGTTGTGTGACCTGTCCCTTTAGTCACAGTTACATCTTCTCGTGAAGCCCCTCCCCCCCACCTCCAAGACTGCTCATGTGCTGACAGAGGACACTACCTGTGTCCCCGGGTTTCTGTCTTTAGCCTCATACCCCCAAACACCTACAGGGCCGTGCCATTCCTTTGCAGGTACTGTGCCCTGTGCCACCTGGCCAGCCTTCAGACGTCCTCCTCTGTGGCTCTGTGCATTCACCTCAGGATGTGGGGTTTGGAAACAGACAGAAGAGACCCACGTTGGCCTCTTGGCTCTGCCACCTAATCGTTGATAGCACCTTGGTGAGGTTAATTCATAACCCCACTAAGACAAGTTTCCTCATCTATAAAACGGGATACTGCGACTTAGGACACGGACACATTAGAATCAGTGTGCATTAATAAGTGTCTGAGACTTTACTGAGGGCTCTCAGTAAATGGCAGTTTTAAATGTCAGGTTATGTTTTTGTTTATTAGTTTGTCTCCCACTGAGGCCACCAGGCAGGGACTGTGCTTACACACTCGTGCATTAGTTAGTCACCCAGGAATGTATATTGAAGTGGAGCCTTAGGCCAGCCTTGTCATTTTACAAATGAGGAAACTGGTCCTAAGAGGCCGACAGTCTTGCCTGTCTATAAAATAAAGCCAGCATTCTTCTCTTGGGTGTCAGTCATTCCTTTGGGTAATATCAGTTGAGTACTTTTCTTTTTAAGCCGCTCCGCGGCATGTGGGATCTTCCCAGTCCGGGGCACAAACCCGTGTCCCCTGCATCGGCAGGCGGACTCTCA
The DNA here is from genome assembly GCF_002837175.3 of Physeter macrocephalus. Taxonomy (NCBI): domain Eukaryota; kingdom Metazoa; phylum Chordata; class Mammalia; order Artiodactyla; family Physeteridae; genus Physeter; species Physeter macrocephalus. Next base: position 11,980 of record NW_021146558.1, read on the forward strand.
ACCACTGCGCCACCAGGGAAGCCCCAGTTGAGTACTTTCTGATGTTCATCGCCAGGTTTGTCCTAGGCACCAGGTGTAGCAGTTAATCGGTTAAGGAAGGTTAACCAGTCACACAGATACAGAATTAGCACATTCACAGTTTGAGTGAAGGGGGAGTAAAAGGTATAATGCATTGAACAGTGATTTAGTGAATGCCTGTTATGTGTCAGGTATTGTGCTGTGTGCTAGATGTGCAAATCTGGGTATGGGGGCTGTGGTGGTGACCTGGGAATGCTCCTCTGAGAGAGCGACACTTAAGCTGAGGTCTGAAGGATGGCTGGGAGTTGGGCAGGTGAAGATGGAGGTTGCGGTGCAAAGCCCTCCTAATTCTAGACTTAGCTTACTTGTGTGGCTTCATTTCCTGGCTTTGCTGTCCTCGGCAAACATCTGCATTCATCACTTGCCACGTTTTCCTTCTAGCAGTTGAATTACTGATCTCATATTCTAATTGTTCTTGATTTCTTATGTCTTTCTAATAAAATGGGAAGCATCAAGTTCATTAATTTATTTATTTCTCCTGCCCTACACTTCACAACAAGCTTCCCTATTTCCTTTCCTCACTATCTTTGGTAGACACTTTGGTGCCCCATCCATAGCTCCTTGAAGGTCACCATTCCCTTTTATGCCGAAGGCTTTCTCCTCCATGTAGATGACACTGTGTTTGAGGGCTTTCTCTGGGCAGAGGTGCTAGGCAGTCAACATTCCTGCCCTCTCCCAGAAGCCGCCAACCAATGACTGACAGCAGTTGGTGGATTAATGCCCCAGCACCTGTGCCCTTGGCTGGGACCCCTCTGGGGCAGGTGCCATATGCTTCCCTGGAGTGCCCTGCAGATTTGAAGCCCAGTTGACCATAGCGGTAACCTGCTTATTCACATACCCAAATTGGCTAACTGCCCTTCCATGTCTCGCTTCACTCTTTCCAGTACTTCTGAGATCACTTCCCAAATAAACTACTTTAGTTCATGTCCTCAGGATCTGCTTCTGGGGATCCCAAACTTGGGTAGAGGACAGTTTGGGGGTCTCAGTAAATCATACCAGGCAGCCCTTGTCCAAACCCTACTCCCACCGTGGGTGTTTTCACGTAGGTGAAAATTCCAAGCAGCATTGAAAAGAAAAGGTTACAAGAGGAAAATGTACAGATTTTATGGAGAAAGGAGAGGAATAGAGGCAAGAAAGAGAAAGTTTGACTCTCTGCTGCTTAACCTCTTGGCATAAGTTATTTAATCTTCAGAGTGAACAGCTTTGCAAGATAAACCTTTTGATTCCCATTCCTACAGATGAAGAAACCGAGCCCCAGAGGGACTGAGTAACTTGCCTGAGGTTCGTAGTCTTGGAGGCAATGTAGTCGAATTCCAGTCGAAGCTGTGCTCCCTTCCTCAATCCAGTAGTCCTCACGCTTGTGGCGGGGGTCAAGCACGTGGTGTCAGGATGGTCTGTGCAGATCATAGTAAAAAATCTCAACACGTTAGGTTCGAAGTGGCCAAGTGTGTGATTTTTTTTTGCCCAATGAAATACCAGCATCTGATCTGTATACGCGAGAAGCAGCAGAGGTCAGGGAGTTAACAAGAGTTAATGGACAGGAGCCCTGTTGGAGAAGCTCTGTCCACACTGCCCTTGGACCAGGAGCTGTGTGGCAGTGATGGAGGCTTGTGGGAGCTGCCTCCCCAGAACATGGTCCAGGCTCAGCACGGATGATCTATCTGCCTTCCTCACCCTGCTCCTAGGTTTCAGGGCCTCAGTCAGTCCTTTATTTTATTCTCTAGAGAGGGAGGGGCAGGGGTTCATTGAGCAGCTGCATCTCTCCTCCTCATCTTTCCACAGAGGCTACTTCCCTGACGACGACTCCAGCCCCATACCCTGCACGGCACAGCACAGCACCCTGAACCCTAGTGCAGCCCATGGTGATACTTGCTTGGAATTTCCTGTTTATTTATCTGTGTCTCTGAAAGTCTGAGCAGGCCATGCCTTGTTCATCTTTGTCTGTAGAACAGATCCCAGCATAGAGTACATGTTCAATAAATATATGAATGGATGAATGTGTCAGACATCGTGTCCCTAGAATACAAAGACTGTTTAAAAAAAGAAAAAAAATCGGGTTCTCATTCTCAAGAACTCATGGCCTTGTGGGGGCCTACACAGGTGAGTAAGCAAATAATGAAATCGTGGTTAGAAAAGCCACCTGTTCTTGGTGATGTCATGGGAGGCCGTCCATAGGAGTTGAGGCATTAATGGCCACTTGATGTTAAATTAATAGCAGTCGGGGGCGGGCACAGCATGTACGGAGGCATTGAGATGTGACGAAGAATGACTCATTCTGAGAATTCCAAGTAGCTCCAAATGGCTGGAACATATTTCTAGATAATGAACCTAGAAAAATAAGTGGGGCACTGCCAGAAAGCTTTGAATTTCATGCTAAGCAGTATAGACTTTAGACTGAATATTCAAGGGACACCACTGAAGGGTCTCATTGAGGGACGGGCATGGACATTTTCAAAAGATCGCCCAGGAGTAGGAGAAAAGAGTCGGTCTGCCGTGTTTATCACTCTCCTCCATGTTCTCTCCGGCTCTCCATCGTGTTCTCCACAGAGCCTGGTGTAATGTCCGTGTTCAGTAAATACTGACACCTTTTAAATGGGGAGGTGGGAGCGTTAGGGTTCTCCAGTGACACTGAACAAGTAGGAGATATAGGGAGATTTATTAATAAGGGATTGGCTTGCGCAGTCCTGGAAGCCAAAAAGTCCCAAGATCTTCAGTCCCAAAGACCTGAGGCCCCGCAGAGCAGATGGTACAAGTTTCAACCCAGGTCTGAAGGCAGGAGGAGACCCAGGTCCCAGCTCAAAGACAGGAGAGAGAGAGACAGTTCTCCGTTCATCAGCCTTTTGGTCTAACCTGGCCTTGGATTGGATGAGGCAAGCCCACAACTGGGGAAGGCAATCTGCTTTTCTCAGTCCATTGATCAAATGTTAATCTCATCCTGAAACACCCTCACAGAGACACCCAGAATAGTGTTTAACCAAAATATCTGGGCACCCCCTGACCCAGTCAAGTTGATACTAAAATTAACCATCACAGAGAGGAGAGGATAGCGCTAGAATTGGTGTAGCAGGTGGATTGGAGGTAGAGAGAGACTGAGAAGGCAAGTTTATTGAACTCATCTAACCGCTCTAAATCTAAACTAAATCACGCAGTATTTCTTTGGTGCATACTTATTTCCTTCTAGGCCTTTGTCATGTTAACCCGATCTTGTGGGTTATTCTGTACATTCATGTGTAAGAGTTTAGTACGTGTGGAATAGCTGTTTAGAGTTTGCCTTTTATAAGACTAAGAAAACTGGTTTTCCTGCATCCACCTTTTTCTCCCTCCAGTTTGTTCTGCACACAGCAGCCAGAGTGATCCTTTTAAAACCTCCATGAGATGCCGTCATTCCTGGCCTCAGAACCCCCTGGCGGCTCCTGGGCACCTTCCGAGTCAAAGCTGAGGCTCCTCTAGCCCTGCCTGACCCGGCCCCCTCTCACCCCTCCGACCTCTGCCATCATTCCCACAACTCGCTCACTCTGTTCTACACTGGCCTCTTTGCTCTTCCTTAAAGCAGACATGCTGTTCCTGCACCCCGAACACACCCCAGAGACTCACAAGGCTGGCCCCCTCTCTCTTGAGCCTTTGCTCAGTGATCACCGGCTCGGCAAGGTCTTCCCTGGCCGCTGTGCTCAGACTTTGAACACTGGCCCCCATACTCCCCATCCTGTCCTTTACCCCACGTAACTTTTCTGCACAGCACCAATCAATTTTAACATATCATGTACTTTTTAACATATTGAACAATTTTTAGCGTATCATCTAATATCATGTGATCGTTTCCTCCCTCCGGAATGTAAGTTCCATGAAAAAGTATTCTGTCTGTCTTGTTTTCTGCTTTCTCCCCAACATCCGAAACGATCCCTGGCGTCAGAGTTAAGTGCTCAGTACATATTTGTTGAATTAATAGATGAGAACACCCTTTTGATATTGCACTTTTAGGTAAATTGACTTGTGAGTGCTTTCTGTAAACCTGAAAGAAGAGGGAGGAAGGTTCGTTTGCCTTTTAAATAAGGTCACTACTTGATAAATCCACCACTGAATCCACTTCAGAGAGGAGTGAGGCGTTCCTTAGCAACCAAAAGCATCGTGATGTCTTAGACATTGCTGTCTGAGATCTGAGCGACGTGGGACTTGCTGTGAACCACTGTTAGTATGGTTCTTGCCTAAGACTGGCTGGTGGGCACTGAAGAGAAGAATGTTATGAAAAGTATTCTTGATATTCTCTTTTCTCCTTTGCTGAAAAAGTATGGTACCCACTTCAGGGTACATAGACAGTGGGTGAACAGAAAAACATTTGTGAGGATGAGGAATTCATTTAGCATTAAATTCCCCTGTTTAAGCCACGTGTTGTATACGCTTTAAGTGCATGAAAAGGCTCAGTAGACTTGATAGGGCAAAAGAATGGTGACTGGAAGACACTTTTTTTTTTTTCCCCTCAAAGGTGTTTCATGGGACTCCCTTCCAGACGAGCTGCTCTTAGGAATCTTCTCCTGTCTGTGCCTCCCTGAACTTCTGAAAGTCTCCAGTGTTTGTAAGAGATGGTATCATCTAGCGTAAGTATTTTTCACCCCTTCTGGTATATGTGGAGGAGGAGAAAAGAAGGGTTATTTATTTATTCGTTTGGGTCTGGTGAAACTGAAAACCAAGAAAAATATAGCAGCACAAAGCAAACTAGGTATCTTCTCCCTTTTATTAATAATCAGTGTCTTATTTCAGAGTGAAGGTAGTGAAGCTACCGGAAGTGACTTACCCCATTTCTGAAAACCCCCTTTCCCTGTGTTCGGTGTAGCCCATGTCTACTGGGCAACGTACCGAGAGTGAGGGCAGTGATGGGCGCGCGCGAAGGCATAGCTCCTGCTCACCCCCCGCTGGGCTGGGCAGTGAGTGCGGTGAGAGAGAACTCGAGGCTCTGGCATGAGACCCGAGTGGGAAGCCAGCCTCTGCCGCTTAGGCTATGGGGGACCTGAGCGAGGTTCTTGACACTTCGGAGCTTCAGTCCCCCCGTATATAAAATGGGGGTGACGGTACCTTCAGGACAGCACCGCTGTGAGGATGCGGCATAAAGACGCCAGGGCAGTGCTCAGCTCGTAGGAACGTTCAGTGCGTGGCAGCCGACAGTTGTTGGGGTTTTTGTTGGTTCAGGGGCAGCACTTTGCAAGTGTGGATGGTGAGCTGCACAGGGGGAGTCTTGGTGAGCTGGGACGGCAGTAACGGGCCAGAAGCGGCGGGGTGGGGGTGGGGGAAATGACTGCCTTTCCATCTTCACCTGTTCTCCTACCCATGAACCTCTGGCCGTGCTTTGCTTTGTGCTTAAAGGCCATCTGTCTCTCTTCTCCCTCCACACATCTAGGACTCTCATTGTGAGACAGCAGGAGCCCCTACCCTCCCATTCACGGGTGTGCTGGAAATAAGACACTCTAGGTATTTACAGGAGTGGCCTACGGTCGTCCCTTGCTTTCCGCTGGGTATTGGTTCCAGGACCTCCTGTGAATACCAAAATCCACGGATGCTCAAGTCCCTTACATAAAATGGCACAGGACAGTCTGTCTCTGTATCCGGGGATGTGTGGTTGCTTGAATCCGCGAATGCGGAACCCGTGGATAGGGAGGGCTGACTGTATCTGCTTAGAAGAGCCACAGAGAGGTGTGCACACCTGGAATACTGGAGCAGGTAAATGGTGGCTGACTTTCACTTATCCCTGCCCAAGTGACCCCATCTTGATTTTCTTTTTCCGCCAGCTTTCCTCTCCATGCAGAGTCTATTAATCTTCATTTCAACTGTCATAAAAGTTATAACTGACATTTATTAAGCACTTGTTATATGTCAGGCACTGCAGTCCTGCCTTCTTAATAATAGAGGTTGAATAACATGTTGACAATTTGTGTAGAATTATTTCAAAGCTCTAGCCAGTGGTCTGCAAGCAGTATTAAAAAGTAAAATTCTTGTAGATATTTAAAATGCCTCATGGGCTTGATCTCATGTTTTCTTTTTTGTTAAATTGAACTAATATCTGGGTATTAAAGCTTTATCGTGTTGTTTCGTACATTTTGGCACCTCGTTTTTGCTTCAGAAACACTATCTAGAATCTAAATAATATTTTTACCTTTTTCCTTCCCATTAGTTCATATGTATATACATATATATATATATTTTTTTTTTTTTTTTTTTTTTTTGGTATGCGGGCCTCTCACTGCTGCGGCCTCTCCCGTTGCGGTGCACAGGCTCCGGCCGCG
>NW_021146558.1:18433-25000 GCF_002837175.3 Physeter macrocephalus
GAACCCGTGTCCCCTGCATCGGCAGGCGGACTCTCAACCACTGCGCCACCAGGGAAGCCCTATACCTATATTTTTGTGCGTATATATATTTTTTAAGCTTTGAAGGTATTGTAAAACATAGCTGAACTATGACTTTTTCCTAATAGATATCTGACAACTATGTCTCATAATAAAGTCGTAAAAACTTTCCTTCTTTTAGGTACATTTACACGTTCGTTAGGGTCATAGAGGTAGCTTGTTCATGCTTCACAAAAATGGCAAGTGGGATCATTTGGGCCATTTTGAACCTATCTACTCGTTCGATAATCAGTTGAGTGATTTGAACAATCATTTTTAAAGTTATCGAATTGATTTGAATCCTGCAATTGTATTCTCTGGTTCTAGATCATTGCATTGCACCTGATAACATTGAACCAGCTAAATTGGAAATCCATATAAAGAGGAAAATAAAAGCTTATCCGTGATAGGACCAAGAGCTATTCAATAATGCCTTTAAAATATCATAGGTAATTGTATAGTCAAAAACAAAGATGCCTTCGGAATTTGCTTCAAGGCGATTTAGTGGCCGTGTCCTCACGTTAGTAACGGTGTTGAGGGCCTCCAGTAACCAGTGCCCCGGCTTACCAAACACAGCACCTCCTCTTTTCCAGGTTTGACGAGTCTCTCTGGCAGACCTTAGACCTCACGGGCAGAAACCTCCACCCAGATGTGGTTGGTCGGCTGCTGTCTCGAGGGGTGGTTGCCTTCCGCTGCCCACGATCGTTTATGGACCAACCGTTTGTTGAACGTTTCAGGTAAGAAAGGAAAATCCCTGGAAAATCTTGGGATGGAAAACAGATCAAAATGTCTTTTTTCCTATATTCAGCTGTATGCCCTATGACAGGTCATCTGTGCATAATGGAGAGTTAGTTGCGTATTTTGCCGTGTAGCCTTTGTGTTGAAACATGGCACAGGTTTCAGTGACATCATTTCCATTTTAACTCAGGGTTGCTCTTGGGCTCTTCCCAGGGTCTTAGATGCACTTGGGGTCCTCAGTAGATGGGTGTCCGGAGTCCCATGACGCAGGAGCCAAGCAGAGCCCTCCCCAGCAGATGCAAGGCAGCCTAGCTATTTCCCCACTGCCCACTTCTGATCAAGAAAAAATGTGAGGCATCCTTTCAGGTTTTGTCACTCTTGAGTTTCTGATCCTATCGTGGACAAATTTGCATCCGGGAAAAAAAGGCCCTCTTTTGGTGTGTTTTGTAGACTGTTCTAAAAAAGTATTACTGATAGTTTTGCAATGTGGTTCAGTACCGTCTCACACTTGAGTGGGAGAACTAGGTACTGAACAGAAAAATAAGCAGAGCTGAGGATGAAACACACCTCCCGACTCGAGGCCTTTTTGCCTTCTCGCCATGGTCGTATGGCGACACTCCTCTCCCACGGGTGTTTGTCCTTCTCCTGCGGCTCTTCCTTCTTGGTCTCCTTCACGTGCGTGCTTGGCTTTGTTCCTCTAGGCTCTGTGCCTGGCTGCCTTCTCTTCCTGATCCACACACTGTCTTCGGACAAGCTGTGTCCTGTACACCCATGTTTATGCCAAGACTCTCACAGTCTCATCTGTAGCCCAGCCCTCTCTTTCAAACAAACTCTTATTTCTAATTACCTAAAAACCTCCATACCTGGATTTCCTCCAAGTACCTTAATATTAGCATAGCCATACCCCAAAGCACGATATTAGCCTCCCTTTACAACTTACCGTCCACAATCTTCCGTTTTGGTACTTCTCCCACCCACCCTTGCTGGGAGTCATCATAGGCATAAACTTTTTGTCATCCACATCCAGCTCCTTCTCACAATGCCCATTAATTAATTTTCTACGTGGGACTATATTGGCACAACATCTGGACTTGGCAAAAATGCTCTTGAATTTTAAAACAAACGAGGGTTGGCAATTAGCTAGTAGCAACTTATTTTATGACCAAAACTAGAGCTAATATTTGAAATGCGTTATTTAGGGTCTTGTCTGTGATGGACTGCCCAGGTGGGGAGGAGAAAGGGGTCGGATGTGATCTGGATTTGCTGGTGTGAGCCACCTTGTGGAACCTCTTTTTATTCCTTCTGTGTTCAGCCCTTTTCGTGTACAGCACATGGACCTGTCGAACTCGGTGATCGATGTGTCTACCCTCCACGGCCTTCTGTCTCACTGCTCCAAGTTGCAGAATCTCAGCCTAGAAGGCCTACGGCTTTCGGATCCCATTGTCAAGTGAGTGGCAGCCAGGAGCGTGTCACAAAGGCAGTTGTTTTGTTAATTTTGTTTCCTGAGTGTACCTGGGGTGTCCTGTCCATATCCAGATGGACTCAGAAAATATCCAGTGCAGTGTTCCAGCTTCCGCAAAACTTGCCAGGATTCACCTAGGCAACCAAAGTTTGCGTGCGAACTATATTGCCAGGGCTTGTGCTAGGTTCTAGACATACAGGGATGAATCGAGGCATGATCCCTCCCTCATTCATGGGAGGAACAAGTAATTACAGTGCTGTGTGTTTGTTAGGTGCGTTGGCGAATATGTAGCAACACACCAGAGACCTAATTAAATTTCAAGAAGGCAGCCTTCTCAGAGGAAGTGACTCTTAAGCTGAGTATTGAAAATATGTAGGTAGGAGTTCTCCCCATGATACGGGGAAGGAAGCAGTCTGGTTGGGTCTAAACTCTGAAGTGGTCGGGAATTGCTGGAGTGTGGGACTCAGTGAGGGAGGTGACAGGTGAGGGTGGTCAGGGACCAGATCATAGTGGAGTGGGCCCCTGCCACGCTGGAAGAAGTCTGGATTCTGTTGTGCGCTGTAAAGAGGGAAGCGTGGTGAAGAGAGGAGAGTGGTTCTGAGGATGGAAGGAACATGTCAGAGTTGAATTTTAGAAAATTAACTCGCTGAGCATCTCGGAGGGTCAGTCAGACGTAAAAGAAACTAGATTAGTTAAGATACTGTTGTATTCATTCAGGTAAGAAATGATGACGCCTGATGGGAAAAAATAGAGTAATGATAATAATAGCAGCTAACATTTATTGAGCACGTACCATGTGCCAGATACTAGATTCTTTAGCGGTATTCTGATTTAATCCTCACAGCAACCCCATGAAATATGTTCTTATTGTTCCCTTTTTACAGATGTGGAAACTGAGGAACAGAGAGGCTGAATAACTTGTCCAAGGTCACACAGTTAGTAGGTGGCAGAACCAAGATTTGAACCTGGCAATATAGTATGATTCCAGAACTCTCACTCTTAATCACTGTTTCACTAACATGAGGCATTTGGGAATGTAGAGGACAGGGCAAGATTGAAAGAACCTAGTGACTTTATAAGTAGAAGTTTACCAGTTGTGGGTGAAATGGAAAAATGTTTATTTCATTGCTGGTTTTTTTTTTTTAAGTACATTGATCCTTGTTTGTTGTGGACTTACTCTCTGTGCCAGGCACTGTTAAGGCCTTTATTACATTATATCATTTAATTTTAACAACCCTACCAAAAAGGTACTGATCTTGCCATTTCACAGATTTTAAACTAAGGCAAAACATCCTGCTTGGTGTCATCCAGATAGTAAGATGTGAATTTACACTCACTTCTGACTCAGAGGCCTGTGTGCTTTTAACTCTCTCACTTAGCCTCATGCTTGTTGATTGAGTAAGAGTGTCTTGGTGTTCTTATGACTTTGTCTTCTTTCTCCAGTAATCTTGCTCAGAACACAAATTTAGTGCGCTTAAACCTTTCTGGGTGTTCTGGATTCTCTGAATCTGCCCTGAAGACTTTGCTGAGCAGCTGTTGCAGATTGGATGAACTGAACCTCTCCTGGTGCTATGAATTCACTGAAAAGCATGTGCAGGTGGCTGTCGCACACGTGTCAGAGACCGTCACCCAGCTGAATCTCAGTGGGTACCGAAAGAATCTGCAGAGATCGGATATCTCTGCCTTAGTTGGAAGATGTCCCAGTCTTGTCCACCTAGACTTAAGCGATAGTGTCACGCTGAAAAGTGACTGCTTTCCGGAATTTTTCCAGCTCAACTACCTCCAACACCTATCACTCAGTCGGTGCTATGACATAATACCTGAAACTTTACTGTAAGTACTTTTGTTTTCTAAAGCAAGCAGAGGGCAGGGACCAAAAGAGATGTCACTTGGTGGTAAAATCCATTATTAAGAGCAGATGTTTAAAACTTACTTAAACATCAAATTAGTGTACCACACACTGGTCTGAAGACTTTGCTGAGCAGCTGTTGCAGGTAGGAGAGATTTGAGATTTTGATTATAGAACTGTTGTTTCAAATATACAGTTATCTTTCACATCAGAATAGAATCAAGGAAAATTTTTAAGCTATTCCTAACTCTCCAAGCTCTTGATTTGGATAATGCAATGCCTTTTGCCCTCCAAACTTTCCATCCAAACTCAGAAGCCAAATCAATTAAGTTTCCAAGGGGTACTTGTGTACTGATCCCTTTTTTTTCTGTGACTATTAAAATACGGAAAATGTAGTAGTGTGTTTATCAACAATATGTACAAACAGTAGCTGTTTATACTTGACTGTACAGTCAGGTGTTTTTCCCTATAATATCTGTAGACCTAACTTAACAGTTTGGATTAAATTTGTTATTGCAAAATACATCATGAATTTGGGTGATTCCATTAAAAACGTCTTTTATATTATGTAGTAATGTCAGTATATAAATAAGGTTACAGAGTTATAGAAATTAATAAGTGAGGGGGGACATGGTTCACAGAATACCCAGTACTGTGTGTGTGTCTGTGTCTGTGTCCTTTTTAATATCCCTTGGTCTCTGTGCTAATAGCATTGTACTTATTTCTACTTAATGATCTGTTGAAAGTAGATTGCCTTTGGATAAGAATGTTATCAATGAGATAAAATGGTAGCCCTACATTCTCAGCAGTGCCAGGAATGCGATGTATAGTTTAATGGTTGGACTCTTTCTCTGAAACCCTCATTTGCTCAGTTAGCAGAGGCCCAATAAGGTAAAGTGGATTTTTGTAATGTCGGCATCTCTTTATTAGGAATCCCCGGTACAATCCAACAGTTTTTTAAAGCATCTCGGGCGCTTGCTCATACTGTGTAGTTGTTTGCTAACAACCCAGGTGATTGAGAAAGAAAGCAGAGAGACTAGAATTTTTCCACCTAGTCCTGCAATGGGGTTTGAGCAGGAGAGGAGAGTGCTTCCCTCCTCTTCCAGAAGGGGGCAGCATTCACTAAGCCCTTGGCTCACATCCCCTGGCAAGTTTCTGGAACACACTGGAACAAGATGGAAGAAAGCAGTTTCAGGTGAGCGAATGTAGCTGCTTAGAGGCAGAGGTTCTGTGCAGAAAATGGTAAGGAATCGACAGCTTTGTATATTCTTGGTTTGCAGCTTTAGGCGGTGCTACGTCGAGAACTCATTCTGGGTAACGGTTTCATGCTTTCCTTATCACCCCTCTTGTGTGCAGATTGGATGAACTGAACCTCTCCTGGTGCTATGAATTCACTGAAAAGCATGTGCAGGTGGCTGTCGCACACGTGTCAGAGACTGTCACCCAGCTGAATCTCAGTGGGTACCGAAAGAATCTGCAGAGATCGGGTAAGACCTGCTGGGCTGCCGGCCCCTTAACCACAGCAGCCACAACAATAACAGCAGGTTTGATTTCTCGAGCATCTCCTAGGCGTGGTCCTCCATAAGTTGTCTCATTTATTCCAGCGCATGTGTTCCTATTCCTATTTTTCAGATGAAGTAGCAGCTGGCTGATCAGAAGGGTCAGGTAAATGCCAACAGCTAGTGGGTAGCAGGGTTGGAATCCAGAATCTGAAAGTGGAAACCTTTATCCTTTAAAGCAATTTATGTTTAAGCAGAAGAAGTTCTTTTCATTAACTAAATTGTTAGGTGAAATCCCAACATAAAAATCGATCGGTGCAGCGTTTGATCAGTATTAAGCTGTGATTCTCAACTGGGGATAATTTTGCCTGCAAGGGGACATTTGGCGAAGTCTGGAGACATTTTTGATTCTCACGGCTGCAGGGGTGTTATTGGCATCTAGTGGGTAGAAGCCAGGAATGCTGGTGAACAACGCACAGGACAGCAGAATAACACACCAAAAAGAATCTGGTCCTAAATGTCAGTAGCGCCAAGGTTGAAAAACCCTGTTTATAAACCCTCTTTCATATTTATAACTAACTCCTCTCAATTCAGTCTAAGAAGACAATGAGGTTTTTTAGAGGGACACAGACATTTGAAATCAGGGGTAATGTGTGACAGTTAAAGTCTTTATAAGCCTCAACGTTCCATTATGCTTTGTCTTATTTGTCTAATATGTCTACTATTGACAGAATCTTAATTTGCAAAGATAAGTTTTTGCAAATGGCAAGTTTTTTTTTTTTTTTTTTTTTTTTTTTTGCGGTACGCGGGCCTCTCACTGTGTGGCCTCTCCCCTTGCGGAGCACAGGCTCCGGACGCGCAGGCTCAGCGGCCATGGCTCACGGGCCCAGCCGCTCCGTGGCATGTGGGATCCTCCCGGACCGGGGCACGAACCCGTGTCCCCTGAGTCGGCAGGCGGACTC
>NW_021146559.1:0-25000 GCF_002837175.3 Physeter macrocephalus
AGAGGAGGACAGCAGCCTGGACCAGCAGTAATGTGGGGGAAGACAGGCAGGGTGGTGAGAAAGGGAAGAGCCCCAGGGCTGGTTTTTGTTGGCATCCAGCTCTGTTCGTGATCTTGATAGGATGAAGAGGAAGGGTGCCAGGGATGGACCCAAGGGAGGCTGCCTCCCTCTGGGCTTGTTGGCCATAGTTGAGACATCATCAACCCACAGATACCTGTGGCTTTGTTCTGTCTTTGCAACGTACTTGGAATACATCCACTCCCTTGGAGAGATGTTGATTGGAATAGACTTGTTCCTGCCCTCTGGGCCTGAAATTCTTTGTGTTTTTTCCCCCAGGAAGCCCAGAATTCCCACGTCTACTGGGTGAGTGTCTCCCTCGGGAGGAGGGGAGCTCAGGAGGTGTACCTGTGGGTGCAGGTTGGGAGGTGGGCAGGTTTACCTCTGGGGGCGGGAGGTGGGACGGTGCAGTGCCGGTGTCGGTCTTTGTTGCCCTTTGCTCTCCTAGAATTCCAAGGGGGCTGGCCCAGGGTCTGTTCCTTCTCAGATGTGAACTCTCTCCCCTACCCCCGCAGTGGCGTTACTGCATCCGCTTGGAGAACCTCGACAGTGACGTCGTACAGCTCCGGGAGCGACACTGGAGGATATTCAGTCTATCCGGCACCTTGGAGACAGTGCGGGGCCGAGGGGTGGTGGGCAGGGTGAGCATCTTTGGGCCAATAATGCTGTTTCTAGTCCTGCCCAGCAGGCCTAGGAGCTTAGTGCATGGTTTCCTCCTCCTCTGTGGTTAGGGACAGAGGCTTAGTATGTGAAAGCTTAGGGCTGTTTGGGGTGAGAAACCTCACCCATGAGATCGGTTTTCTTATAATGCATTTCGCAGATGAAGAGACTGAGACTGAGACTGTTGTTTAACTAGCCCAAGGTCCTGTAGCTAGTAGAGGCTAGGCCTGGGTTTGAATCCAAGTGAGTCTGCCATCAAAGCTTGTGGTTGCCAGCCTTTTAAAAAATCTATTGGGATGCCTTTGGGTGAGGCATGGACCCGCCACCACTCCTGGTCGTCCTTCCTCTGCCTCTTTTTTTTTTTTTTTTTTGCGGTACGCGGGCTTCTCACTGCTGTGGCCTCTCCCGTTGCGGAGCACAGGCTCCGGACGCGCAGGCTCAGCGGCCATGGCTCACGGGCCCAGCCGCTCCGCGGCACGTGGGATCTTCCCGGACCAGGGCACGAACCTGTGTCCCCTGCATCGGCAGGCGGACTCTCAACCACTGCGCCACCAGGGAAGCCCCCTCTGCCTCTTTACATGTGTACATCCTCTGCTGGTCCTTGAAGAGATCTGATTTTGCAATTCCTGCGTTACCCTACCCTGTCTCCTGAGAAAGTCATGAGAGAGGACCACATTCAACAGGCATTTATCCATGTTAGCAGGGAGTTGGGGAAGCAGCGTGGGATAGAAAGAACAGGGCTTTGGAGTTAGTCTGTTTTCAAATGCCCACTGTGTTGCTTATTTACTGCATAACTTTGGGCAAGTTAACCAAAATCTCCGTTTCTTAGGATCACACCTATTACCTTATGATTACCAGCAGACTTAAGTTAGCAGAAGTCTGCTGAGCACAGTGTGGCTCCTGGCACTTAGGTACTTAGTGAATGGATGCTGGACAGGGTATTTACAGAGTAGATCCTGGGCTTAGCATCTTTGCCTGTAACCTCAGCCATTCAGTCTGAGATTATCTTTCCCAGGGTCAGAATAAAAGGCCCAGGTCAATGGCTGTGCTGTGGAAGGTGCTGGTCGGCCGTTACGGTGGGAGGCATGAGGGGGCATCCAGCCTGGACTGGCAGTCAGCATGTGGCCCCGGGGTACAGGGAGCTTGTCTGGCCTGACCTGTTTTGCCTGAACCCTCACAGGAACCAGTGTTATCCAAGGAGCAGCCCGCATTCCAGTACAGCAGCCACGTCTCCCTACAAGCTTCCAGTGGGCACATGTGGTGAGTAAGCACATGCTGGGGCAGGGGCAGCTCAAGTCCACGGACACTGCGGGTCAGAAAAAGTGAGAGCTTATAGCTTGCAGTTAACTCTGGACCAAGTGAAGTCCTGAGGTGGAGGCTTATCTGCTGTTTATTGCTGTGTGGGTCTTGTCTGATCGATGACTGTTTTCCAGTTCCCTGTGATTTTGTAGAATGAGGACTTAGATCAAAGAGGTCTGGTGACTTTGACGCTGCACTGAGTTGCCCACGTAGTCGGGTTTTTTCCCTGATGTTTCACTCCTTAACCTGAAAGTATAGTTGGGTAGCTTATGCAGGGTGCATCTAAGGGCCAGATTCAGGAGAGCTTCGTTTCTTCTTCTCACGTAGGGCCAGGATAGGCTCTTGGGTCTCTGATCAGTGTTGTCCTGGCATGAGCCAGGCAGAAGAGAGCCCAGGCCTGTCTTATCCTGCCTCAGTTCTGGTGCTGAGGACATAGGGCTCTCCAGGCTTCAACCCTCACTCCCTTTAAACCAGTTTCTCTCACAGGGGCACATTCCGCTTCGAGAGGCCTGATGGTTCCCACTTTGATGTCCGGATCCCTCCCTTCTCCCTTGAAAGCAATAAAGATGAGAAGACACCACCTTCAGGCCTTCACTGGTAGGCCAGCTGAGGCCCTAAGCACCCAGGCTCGGACCCCAAAGAACAGCTCACCTCCCACAATTGCTGCAGAACTCTGTCATGGGCCACAGTGGGTCTCTTAATTGTTTGCACCTTTTGATTGTGGGGTTCTTATTTTGGCGGGTGGAGTATAACTGTTTTCTCCAGAAAACCCACGTAGGACTCCTCCAAGGGTGGCCTTCCGCATAAGCCCTGCCTATGCTGTGTTCCAGTAAACCTTTCCATCAGGAACTCTCTGTGTTCAGCTGCCATAGGTCTGGAGGAGTTTCCTAGCCTGTCACACAAGTTGTTTAGAATGTGAGGTTTGGTCAATAAACCAGTGCACGCTTGGCCCCCCTTGCCATTTCCGCCCCCAGGGTCTCAGGCTCCCTTTTTGACCCGGCAGGGGCCCTTGGTTGCTGTCCTTACTGCCCTTCCAGGAAGCTGCCCCTTCAACTAGAGTATCTGTCTCCTTCCTGAGGCTGGGGGTTGACCGATGTCTCCCAGGTCACTCAGCCAGTGAGGCGGGGGCTGGACTGGACTCTTGTTCTCTTTACCCTCTGCCAAGTGCAGAGCGGGAGGCCAGCGTCAGGATCAAAGAAGTGGCTCGGCTCTTCGTGCTGGCCAACTGTTGGCATTTCTGGCCTCCATGGGCCTGGGGGAGAAGTGAGGCAGGCCTGTCAGGTTTTCCGGAGCAGTGGGCTCGCCAGCACAGATCTGTCAAGCCTCCGGATCACAACTGCAGAAACTCAGCCAAGGAGTGTTAGGTATGGACAGTGACGAGGCCAATCTACTTTCTGAGCTTCTCACAGATCTCCAAGAGCCAGAGATAAAATGTGCTGCATTTTTGCCCTGATTCTTAGGATTCCTGCTCCCCCACTACTGTAGTGATTGTTACAGAGGTCGTTTTCTTGAATTAATATTAAATTTCAGTTCCAACCCTTATTAGTGTTGTCCTTAATCCTCCACCAGGGGGAGCCTGGGTTGCAGGGCAACTGAGTGCAATGGGGCATAGGACCCAGTGAGAACATAAGGTCAGGTGGTGAACAGAAATACAATTATGATGTCCACAGCAGCGAGCTGACCAAGCTATACTCACTGTAAGCACAGCTCTGTACCACTGCAGTGTAACACAATTTTATTAGAAATTAGTGTTTTTTTCCATCACCTACGCTGAGCAACAAAGAATTGTAGTTACATGATAAAGGAGTCAGGACCTGTGCCATCCTTTAAGCAGAACTTGGTCAGGTAACAGAGTGATTAGAACCTAATCCTTGTCCGTGTAGTTAACAGCAGGCTTCCATTTTTCTCAGAAACTGACAAGAAGGTTTGACCTTCATCCACACTTTTTGTTTACATTCCCCTGGGCTGCTCCGAGTTGAAAAATTCACACAGCCAGGAGCTGCTTTCTAAGTGGGGCTGGGAAACTCAGAAAATACCCCAAACCCTTACACCACAGTCTGATTTTAAAAGCTAAGATTACTTCAGTGAGTTCAATGTTAGTATTCAATATTTAAAGACCAAAGAGATATTTTCAGTTGGCGGACATAAGTACCCAGAGTCCCAGAAAGACTACTCACCACTGAGACAGCTGAGAATCTGAATGTCAAAGCAGTAAAGAGAGGCTACAGGGGCTGGGGAGGTCAAAGGACAAGCATTAAAATGCCTCAGTGGGGAGCTGGGACTTTGAGTATTAAAGGGCTTTCAAGAAGGCAGCTGAGGAAACAGACCAGGGGCCTCAGGCAGAAGCATTCCAGTCGCTGTGGGAAAGCCACAAAGCCAAAGCCAGAATCCGGTCAAAGAAATGGATTTGTCTTCATCTTGTTACTCCAGTGAAGGCTGGAAGAACCATTTGTAGCTGACCACCAAGGTGCCTCACCTGGAAGTCTTTATACATTCAAGACTGCGACAGGTGAAAAACGCTTGATTAAAGTCACCTTTCCCCTGCCCCACCATGTCATTTCAGGTCCTTGTGAGTGTCTGCTAACCCTGGCCTGGCATTTGCCCATCGGCTCATGGGGTCAGCCGTGAGCAGCCACCTAGCTATAGAAAGAGTAGTCAAGAGCCGTGAATTTGATAAGCTATGTCCCTTCCTGACTGAGTGGGTACTGCTAAGTGCTATGCTGCTTTGTTAGGCTGGCTGAACAGCTCCCTCACTGGCGGCATTCTTTTGGAAAAGAATTCGGATAAGCAGCCTCCTAAGGGCCAAGCCAAACAGAAGGGAATGAATACTAAAGCCCTGAAGAGGAACCTGCACCCTTGCCCGAGAGCCAGTGCTTGCATCTCCACAGCCAAGTACCCAACAAGAAAAATGAAGAAACCTTTCAAGGCTCTTAGGCTACTCACGTTATCCTGTGTTCAGGGACTCACCACTGGGCAGAACCACCATTCCCCAGCTAGGACACAAAACCAATAGCATGGATGCAGGGCAGGGAGATGTATGGCCAAGCACAGCCGCCTCTGCACAGGGCCTCCAGGAACGTGGGGCTCTGCGTTTGCTGTCCTCAGCTGACGGGCAGGCAGGTGTGGTGCCCACGGGCTGCACGGCCTTCCTGCTGCAGCTCATGCTCCTGGCTGCAAGCGGCTCCTGGCCCCCGTGATGGCTCTTCGGGTTTAGAGTAAGTGAGGACAGCATGCCTTGGAGCCGAGGGCAAGAGAATCAAAGACAGCAATCATGTAAGACTCTAGAAGTCAGTACGGGACCCTAAGGTGTAGGGGGAAAGTATCCTTTCTTACAGGGGTGTTATTAGGACCATAGGTCCTAACTCACACATCCTTCCCCCCTCAGCGCTCTCTGGGCCAGCTGCTTGGCCAGTTTGGCAAAGCCAAAGATGGTCAGTTGTTTTTTTTATTGCTTCTTTCCCCTCCCTCAGATTGATTCTACAGGGAAAAGGGGTTTAGGATCAGAGAAGGATGACGTGAGTCAGGGCAGAATACAAATCTCCTGAATAAAAGTACAAAGTGCTTTACAGAAACAGATCCCAAAGGCATCAAAAGGGCCAAGGGTTCTGTTTTACCCAGGGTCTTGGAACCCTGGAGCAGAAATACCCAGTCTCCTCATTATTAGACTTAAAACTAGTCATTTCCTAGATTATTTTTTTAAAAAACCAAACTCATTAAGCCTGTGCTTAAACACCTTAGGAAAAAAGAAGCCCCACCTTCTGTAAGAAATTGGGCCTCCACAGCACCAGAAGCCACCTTCCCCACAGAGTGAACCCATTCCCCATGGGCCTCCCCTGAGGCCTAAAGTAGCCCTTCAGCAGAGCAAAGGGGTGCTCAGCAAAGGGCCAAGGGGAATGCTCTTGGCAGGGGGGTGAGCAGGTCAGTCCATTCAGCCCAGGGGCAGCAGCGGCTCCCTGTGGCAGGAAGGGAGCTGCTGAGCAAAGGGGCTGGGACTCAGGCATCCTGAAGTGCTCAGGGAGCTGGGAAAAGAAACAGTCCCTCCCCAGCTCAGGCCCTCTGTGCTTCCAGGCAGGGCCTGTCATGCCTCTGGGTGCTGGAGCAGAGACCCAAGCCAGCAGCAGCGTGGGGTGGCCAATGGGGCGAGGTTCCACAAGAGAGGAGACAGGGTAACTTGTGCCCCGACTCCGGGAGGGTCTTGTCAGTCGCGATGGGCAGACTGGTGGCCGAGCTGCCGGTCGTCATAAGTGCTATAACGCTTGACGTGGATGCGGCGGACACGGTCCCGCAGTTCAAAGGTTTCCTCGTCTTCACTGGGGGACGCCTGGCTGCGGTTCCGGCTTGTGGCCTCCAATAGGGAGTTGTCAGGGACTCGGGGGGTCTCGTAGAGTAGAACGTTGAGTGTCTCCTCATAGATTCGGGCCTCTGGGAATTCCACCTGGGGCAAGGGGGACGAGAAGACCGAATGAGGTTTTACCCCAAAGAGGGAGCAGCATGTCAGGGCCCTTGGCCCTGTGCTGACTCCATAAGGCCTCCAGAACTCTCTCAAGAGACATGACTTTCTATCTCAAGAGGGAGGGCGGGGGTCTTCTTCTGAAGGAGGCGTGAGGGGACGGACTCTACGGACACAGAGACGCGAAACGCTAGCACCCTCCCCCTGCCTCACCCAACCCCAGACCAATGGAGTAGGGTGTGTAGAGGTTATGGCCTTGGCTCTGTGGTCAGGCCTAGGTACAAATACAGCTCCCCCACTTATTAGCTGTGGGCCCTTGGACTTAACCTTGCTGTGCCTCAGTTTCCACATGTTAACGTCTACCTCAGAGAGTTGTTGTGAACATTACATGAAAGATGCAAAATGCTTAGCAGAGAGCCTGAAGCACAGTAAACGAAAAATAAAAGCTTGGCTGCTTTGAGGCCTTCACGTGCACACAGCTCTCCCCCAGATGAGCTGCCCTTCCACCCCAGCAATGCTCTGCCGTCTCCAAAACACGCTGGCGGCGGGGGGTGGGTGCACAGCTATTCTCCAGGGAGGCACCATCTGCTTTGCAGCCGGGGGAAAGAGAGTTAGCTGTCTCCTATCAAATCCCTTACATGTGCCTGGCATTGCGTTGTCACTGCAGAGGCTAAGCTGATTGACCAGAAACACCCAACCAGCAGGGGCCAGAGGAGATATGAACAGCTATCTCTACTGCCCTGCGCTGCTTCTCCTAAGACCTGTCTCATTTTCATAACAGCTCTGTTAAATTCACACTATCATTCTCAGGTTTCAAATGAGGAAACTGAGGCCCAGACGGTTTACATGGCTTATCCAAAGTCAGAAAACTGACAAACGGTGGGACCAGAATTCAGATCTGAATTGGGCCAACTCCAAAGACCTCGTCCTTCCCATGGCACCAGGCTGTTCCCTGCTGGTCAACAGCCCTGCCTCTCAGCTGACCAAAGCAGAGTTCTATACCATTCCCTAAACCCCACGCATTGGCTTTTGTCCTTAAGCAGCACCATCATGGCAAGTTTGGGAAAGACAGCAAAATGTATGCCCGGTGGCGAAAGGTTCAGCCCCACTCATGCAGGCAGAAGCCCCACACCTTGGTCTGCTTCTTCTCGGTGGCGTACACGATGGAGGTGCAGCACACCTCCGCCAGCTTCCGACCCTGCCCGTAGAAAGACCAGCAGCAGATCTCGTCCCCGATGACATCCTTGATGAAGAGCACACGGCCGTTGAAGCGCAGGGAGAGCTTGTCAAACAGCTCAATGTTTTTCAGCAGGTGGTCATCGGAGTTGCTGAAAAACCAGTGAGGGCCCGGAGGCCTGGGAGTGAGGGAGGTCCCAGCACAGGGGCGGGTGCTGGCCGGGATCTCTCCTCCTCTCCGCTGTGTGCTCATGAAACAAGGAAGAGTCAAGATGCCAGAGGGACAGCGAGAGAAAGGGTCATGGGGCCCCCTTCGGGTTTGGGGGCCTGTGAGGAAAAGGAGGTGAGTTGGTTTTAAGTTAAAGCAGAGGACTGAGGGAGGGAGGTCTCCTCTTACCAGGCTGGAAGGAAGGAGGCTCGCTGCCATCTCAGCAGGAGGACCCCTTCCCTGGCTGTGGGGGGTGACGCTGGCAATATGTCTGCCCACGGGGAGTCCCTGAGAGGGTTTGGGTCTCCAAGCCTGCAGCCTCCTGCGTATACTTAACTATGGCCTGTTGAGAGGCCACTGGGGGACAAGGGGGACACTGGCTCAGCTATGAAGAGCGAGGGCTGCCTGAGGAGGAGTCCCAGCCCCTTGGCTTCCCAGCCTTCCTCCAGCCCATAGAGAACGCAGGGAAAACCCCTGGCCCGCTGCCTGACATGACACACGTTAAGAGGCTGTTACATGTTCAGTCCTGTCTACATCCCAGCCAGGGCCCCGCATTGAGTTCCAAATGCCTCGGCTCTGATTTCCCTCCTACTCTGTTCTCTTCCCGAGACCCAGACTCACGCCAACTGTGCCAAGTGTGCAGGTGGCCTCCCTTGGGTCTGCTGCCCGATTTCTGTCTGCTCAGCCCTCCCCGCTGCTTCTGTGGCCCTTCCCTGGGCAGCGCACCCCACCCCTCGGCAGGTGCCCCCACTACCTGGTGTAGGAATACTTGTTGTTGCTTCTGTTGTATAGCAGCTTCACCACGGGCTGTGAGGGAAGACAGCATGAGGGCCAGGGGCCTGACATCCCCAGCCCGCGGCCCTCGGCGATCCCTCAGAGGTCCCGGTACCTTGGTGGAGGATTCGATGAGCCTCTCCTCTTCCTTCAGGGATGTGATGACGGGGACGTTGCACACAGGCTGGTAGGAGTCCTTCTTGTCCTGGGTGACACACAGCCAAGAATCTTTCTTTGAGATCTTCTGTTTGCCAGGCTTTCCCCAGGAGCCATGAGAGCCCCTCTGCCGTGGCCACCCCCTACTTGTTGAGGAGGCATCAGATAGAGACAGGAGGCCCCTGGCAATAGAACTGCCAGCTGGCAAGCAGACCCCCATTCCCAGAAACCTAAAATCCAGATACCTACGCAGATAAACTAGAAGCACGGTCTACTCACACCGCCTGAGTCCGTCACCTTATAAACCTACCGGCTGCCAGCTTGCTTGGCCTGGGCAACAGCTGGTGTGTCTAACTAGGTTTGGACTCATCAATCGTACCTGCCACGTAGCCTTCCAGGAACTGGACCCTACCTCCCTGAAGGAGGGGGCCCATCCCGACCTCATCAACCTGCCCGACTCTGCCTCCGTACCTGCAGGGCAGTCTGGCACATGTTCACCAGCCCCTGAATGAGGTAATATTTTGCTTCAGCCATCAGTTCCTTGATTTCTTGCCGGTTTTGAGGGAGGATGATGGTGTCATCTCGGAGGTAATTCAAAATGGTGCCAAAGTGCTTTCCACATCGGTCTATGAGGATCCAGCCTAGGGATTCAGACAGGCCCCAGAGGGTTACTGTTTGCCTCCACGTACCTCAGAGCAGGTAGCAGGCAAAGGCCACCTGACGAGCCTGGTGGCAGGTGATAAGGAGCACAGAGCCCACAGCATTGGGTGACAGGAGTGGGAACAGAACCTCCAGCTGTTAAGTCCATGGCTGCTTTTCACCCCTCCTCCCTGAAGCCAAGAACTGGCACATACCGTGGGAGACACAGGCCCTCCAGGCTCTGCGGAGGCCAAATTCTGCTCTCTAAGCTCAGGAGTGCTCAGGCCCACCTCCCGGCAACACAGAAACACCTGGCCCTGCTTGCCTTTGGCCCGCTGCCCAGGCACTATGGCAATGGCTCTTTGGAGAATCTAGTCCTATGTGACTATTTTAAAAGTATGGATCTTCTCCCTGGAGAATATGTAAATACACAACATTCTATGTATAATTTCAAAGAATTCTGAAGCTCTACTAAGAACTCCAGGTGAAGGAGTCCTGCACTAGGTGAACAGGAAAAATGAATCTAGATTCCAGATCTGCCAGGCTTGAGCCACGCCCTGAAATTACTTCCTCAGGAACTTCTCCTTCCTTCCCCACCCCACCCAACAAGCCCCAGCACCTCACCTTCTTTGTCGGTCAGCACCTCCATGCGCCCACTGAACATGGCCTTGAGCATGGTGTCATGCCGGGTTAGCGCCCGCACGGTGGTGTAGTACAAGGAACCACCCACGTTGAGCTGGACGTATTTGTTGCCCAGGCCTCCTCCCTTGAAGCCGCTTAGCTTGGGCTTGGCCCCTGACGCTGGGCACAGACAGGTATCCCCCGACATCTCCCGCTGCAGGTAGATCACCACACGGCAGGAGGTTGGCTTGGAAGGCCCCGCCGTGGTGGAAG
The DNA here is from genome assembly GCF_002837175.3 of Physeter macrocephalus. Lineage (NCBI taxonomy): Eukaryota > Metazoa > Chordata > Mammalia > Artiodactyla > Physeteridae > Physeter > Physeter macrocephalus. The sequence continues at coordinate 10,314 of NW_021146559.1, forward strand.
GGTCACGAGTGAGTGGCCAGTGGAGGCCAGAGCCTCATACTCTCAGCGCTGTGAGCAGGAGATGGGAGAGAAGACAGGAGTCAGCAGAGGAGAGCCCTCAGCCAGGAGGGAACAGGAAGAGAAACACTGACCATCCAGTCATTCTCTCCTTATGAGCCCAAGACTCCCTGGCGAGGCTAAAGCCCTAGGCAATGGCAAAAAAGACATTCCTGCTGTTCTTCATGGTATCAGGAACCAGGTCTGGGAGCACAGTCTCCCAGAACCTGATGCTGGTCACCTCACCAGTCTCCCTGAGACTTGGCCCAGCTCTGGGCAGCAAGGAGGCCAAGTAAACTCTTGGAGCTAATCAAAGACAGCTCCAGGAACAGACTGGGCAGAGCAGAAGTCCTCGCCCTGGGGATCCACCAGTCAGATTCCAGTTGTTTTCTTCTCAGTGTTCCCAGGATCCAAGATTTCCGGCCAAACCTATTGGGAATCCAGCCAGCCTAGGAGTTTCCCAGGAGTCTGAGGGACAGGATGCACTTCCTTTCTAACGATTCCAGGCTCAGGAGCAGCCTGCACCAGTGCTTCCTTTGAGCACCACCCAGAGTCTGGCTTCAGGAAGGCAAGTGACAGCAGCTTCAGGAGAACATGGATTGAGCCAGGCTGGAGGAAGCCAGCCAGTATTCCTGGCAGAGGTTACCCTAGCTCCAGCCAAGGTTTCCTGACCTTCTCCTTTTTTGGCATCAGCCCTGTCCCAAGTTCCTGAAATTGTCACCATTTTTCAGGATAGAACAACTACAGGATGGCTATTTTTGCTTCTTTTTCCTGAGAACAGGTCCAGCCTTACCTCCTTCTCTCTTCCTGCCCAACAAGAATGGGGAGAAAGGGCCAAAAAAGACCAGATGATAAATTTAAAAACAATTAGGTGATTTGGAAACTGAAACACTGACGGGAGTTCACAGGAGGGAGAAGCAAGCAAAGCAGAGGAGGGCAAAGCCAGATCACCCCTTATGATCTAGATTCTATATGTGTTTTGGCTTTCTAAAGAATCACTAAAATTCATTCACTGAACGAAAACAAAAAGCAAGCATTCTTTGCATGTTTATTATGCTCCAGGTACTATTCTAGGCATTTAATATGTATCAGCTCATTTAATTCATTTGGCAATAAAACAATATTGAGTACCTACCAAGTTAAGAAGGAGGGATAAAGAGATGAAAAGATATTGTCCTTGACTTCAAGGAGTTCAAAGAAGCATGATAATGTCAATTAACAAGAAAAAAAAAAATAAGCGTTAGCATTTATCGTGCCCCTGCTTTGTGCCAGGTGCTGGGGATACAGAAGAGAACAAACAAGTCAGCCTCATGGAGCTTACATTCTAGTGGGAAGACAACAAACAAGAAAATGAATAAATAAGCAGGCAATTCCAGAAAGTGAGAAATGTAATAATAAAGATAATAGAGAGAGTGACTAGGAAGAGGTACTAATTTAGATGGGGAGCCAGGGAAAGCCTCTTTGGGAAGGTGACTTTCCAGCTGAGCTCTAAGGGCATTCCAGACAGATGGAAGAGTAAGTGCAAAGTTCCTCAGTCAGACACAAATTTTAGGAACAGAAATAAGGCCAAGATGGCTGGTGCATAGAAAGAAGGGGGAAGTTGGCTGGATGTAAACTCAGGGAAGGCAGGGGCCGGGTCATATTGAAGAGTTTGGATTTTATTCTAATTGCAATGGGAATCGATTGTAGGGTTTAGAGCAGGGGAGTGATATGATCTGAGATCACTCTGGCTACTGTGTAGAGAATGGACCGCAAGGGTGCAAGAGACCAAGCGGGAAGACCGGAGGAAGCAGTAGTCTAGGCAAGAGATGATGAAGGCTTGGACTGCAGTGCTGGTAATGAAATCAGAAAAAAAGCAAAATGACCTCATTTCATCATCACAACTTGCAGAAGTTTACCTCGTTATCTCTCTTTTTTTTGGTTATCTCTTTTAAGTGTAACCCAGAAGTGCACTGGTTTTCCCACGTTTACTGCTCCACTCTCCAAACAGTGCTTAGCACAATGCTATGCACATTTAAAAGTATTTGTCAGTTTGTTAGACTGAAATTGTCCCCGAAAAGATTTAGGTAGGTCCCTGGGAGGAATGTCCGAGGAAGGCCCAGGGCAGGTGCTGTATGAAATATTGAATACCTTTGGTGGCTTGTCATGTATGGATGAGATGAGCCCCCACCAGCAGACTGCCCAATCAGTAAGTAAACTTGAATAGTATGAGGTCACCTTACCTTCCTCTGCCCACCCCAAAGGAATAAATCCACCCCTTAACAGGTTTTAACAAATTCCCTATGTGTTTTGTGTCTAGCCCAATTTCCCCAGGATCAGAGAAAAGGAGCTCACTAAAGGCTAGGCAGCTGCCAACAGAGGAAGACAAATCCAAGCTAATCTATTCTTTTCCAACAAAGCAATTGCTTTGAGCCCCTGGATGACGTCAGCTCAGATTCCACCCGCTCAGATTCCGCCCAGGCCAATGGGTTCCAGGAATCCTGTGGCAGGTGACGCCCCAGAAAGTAACTCCGGTGAGAATGAAGTTTCCACTGAGAGCCTCAATGCTCTTCCTTCCGGACTTTGTGTGTGGATATTTGGGGATGCTAGGGGCGTATCCGTGTCACACTCGGCGAAGCGAATGGCAACCCAAGACGAATAAAGGACAAATAACCAGGGCGGTGTTACAAGGTGGGGTCCTAAGGAAAGAAGGTCCCAGAAATTCGTCATACTGGGGATGGCGAGGGGAGGAGCCGATCTTGGCTAGAAAGGGCGGATCTAGCAGAAACCCAAGGTGTAAATCTTATGCTTTATCCAAAGGGTCTGGGGAAATTCATCGAGACCCAACCTCTCCGTGGCCAGTGTAGAGTCTTCCCCAGCCCGTACCCCTCCCTACTATCGAGAAACCGAGAACGGTTCTGACACCCACCCCCAGGGGAGGATTTCAGCTCTCCACCTCCCTTCGCCGTCCCACGCCTTTTCCCCACGACCGGGAGGGACTCTCTTTGCTCAGCCCAGGACCCGTCCATCCCTTCCCCTAGGGCATGGGCCGGCTCGGCTCTCACCCTCCCAGGTGGCGCCTCTCCTCTCAGCTGGGTTGCAAGTCGACACCGTGCCGCCCCTAGACTGTGGCCGCCTGCCCTCCAGCAATCCCGGGCCTTAAACTCCCATCCTCTACCCGCGGACTCCGCCCCAAGCCAGCGGGAGCCTGAGACTATAAGGCGGGGCAGGCCCAGCACCCAATCAGGGCGGAGGGAGGAGCCCCTGAGAGAATCCCGCGGTGAGCGTACAGCTACTTCCGGCAGCCTTTCCGGCGCAAAGGCTTCTGGGTCTTGTAGGCAGCCGTCTCTCCTCTCAGGCCTCTGCTTTCCCGCAGAAGTCCTGCCTCTCAGGCCGCTGTTTCCCAGCAGGCTCTGCGGGTGTACGGGCTTACGATGTCGGGAAGTGATGTTAGGCGTAAACAGGTCCTGTAGCCGTGGCCGCTGCTGAGGCTGGCGGCCAGGGCGCCGGCTGCCACTGACCGGAGAGAGAAGCTGCCTGCAGACGTCAGCCTGGGTCACAGCCGCCGCCGCCGCTGTGGGGTAAACAGGTAAGCCATGAACTCCGGGTCGGGGGACGTGGGCGGGCCCGCGGCCCGAGGAAAAGCCTTCCCAGGGTGAAAGAAACGTGGGAATTCCGCCCGGCTCTGGGAGCGGTTTTACCCCCGGCTAGGGCCTGGAGCTTTAGGCGCTGATGCTCGCAAGCATATTAGGAGGAAACTGAGGCTCAGACAAGTTCAAGGAGTTTACGTAGTGAAGACAGCCAGCTCCATCACCCAGGATTCCTAATTTTCCCCACACCCCACGGATGGAGCCTGCTCGTAGCTCCCAGCGTGGGTCCGGAAGAGCCCGGGGGGCCGGGGGGCGGAGAGCGCGTCACCACCCTGATCTTCAGGGAGCTCAGTCCGGCTCTTGTGCCCGGTGCTCCTCAGGTGCGCGTGTGGTGGTAGTTGGGAGAGAATGCGGTAGTCGGCTGTGAACCCTCTGCCTACACTTCCTCTTCGGTCTGACCCATCTCATTCAACTATGTGCCTTCCAACCGTGCAGCTGGCTCCGGCCAGATACATGGGAATCTTGTCTGACTCTCCTTCACCCCTCCCCAAACCCCTGCATTCAGTCATCCTTTACTAAGGCCTATCAACTCGACTTACAGAACATCTCAAATCGGAACACTTTTCTTCAGCTCCAAGCTTTGGGTAGTGAAATAGCTTGCTCTGTTTGTTGTCACAGACATTTGCTGAGTGCCAGTTCTGTGCAGGCACCATGCCAAATGCTCGGGTAACAGTAGCTCCGTCCTCTTATTCCCTCCAACCCATTCTCCATCCTGGGTTAGAGTGATCTCTCTAAAAGGCATATCTGACTATGCCACTCTGCTGGCTGCCCATTAATTACCCTTATGAGAAAATCCAGGCTCATTGCTGCAGCTTTCAGAGCCCTCCGCCATCCAGCCCTAGCCTCCCCACCTCGCCTCATCCCGTTCCTCCCTTCCCCTTGCTCAGTGTTTCTACCACGCTAGCCTTTTGGCTCTTGGAACACATCAAATTTCTCACAGCCTCAGCATCTTCACACATGCTTTTCCTTCTGCCTGGAATACCTCCTCCCCCTTTAACTTGAAAAACTTCTGGACACCCTTTAGGTCGCAGCGTGTCACTTTTTCAGAAGACTTTTGTTTACAAATTTTTTTTGTAATTTTGTTTACATATGAATTATGTCCTGCTGCTACGGCTTCACGTAGCACCATGTGCTTTTCTTCATACTGTTATCACAATTCATGATTATCTGTTTACTGTCTGTCCAGAGGTCAGAAGCTAAAACATTAAAGCATTTTCTTCACTTCTCTATCCCCAGAGCAGGGACTCAGTAGGTGTTTGTGAATAAATGCAAGCTCTCAGGGAAGAGAGTGGAAGTTGAAGCAGATCTTTGTGCCCTCAGGTTACCTGAAGCAGTTGTTCTAATTAATCAGCTGGTAGGTGTTAAATGCTTAGACTATATGTGTAAATAAAACAAATAGGAAGACAGATCTTTTTTAAAAGCCCAATTATAAGGGAGCTCTGGATGATTAAAATGTTTCAAAATGAACATGCTAGCCAACTTACTTGAATGGGCTCCAGTGAGGCCAAAGGCTCTGGTCCACAGTCATACACAGCCAAACATACATTAGTTGGCCCACACAGTGTTGGATGTGTTTTTTTTTTTTTCCTTGCTTAAAATTTTTGAATTAGATACTCTCCTTTAAAAATCAGATTTCATATATTAATCTGGATTTCTGGTCCTCTTGAAAATCTGTTCTTGCAAGAATGGAGCTTAATTCTTTTTAACCATTGCTCTTCCTATGGCACACCTACCCCGGGAAGTCACTCGCATAATCACCCCATTCAGAACAGAACTTCTCTAAGGAAGCTGGAAGGGAAACAGGTGAGGCTGGGGGAGGTGGGAGGGAAGGGCTGGCGCAGGGCCAGGTTGTGGTAGCCTTCGGAACACCGGGGGTGTGGGAATTGGTATAGCAGCCAATGGCTAGACCTAAGTAGCATTGCCTCCCTTTTTAGACAGGGTATGTGCAGTCTTATTTTTATCTTTATTTTATTTTATTTTGTGTGTGTGTTTAAGCCAGAACGAGGGTGAGTTTTCAGTGTTTCCTTCCCAGGGTTGAGGCATCCTTTGGACCAGGAATGCAAGGTGGCCTGGGAAGGGAGAAGTTATCTCTGCTGGTTCTCTTGTCTACAGAAAAAAAAAAAATCAAACTCCTTAGCTTAGCACACAGGGTGTTTCTGATCTGGCTCCATCCGACCTTTCCAGCTCCATCCTCTGTCTTTTCATCTTCTAGGCAGGATAGGCCCTTCCAGTGGCTTCATGCTCTTGTCCAGGCTGTTTTCTCTGCTTGGAATGCCTTTCCCTGGCCTCCTCATTGGTATGTTCTTGATGATATTTCACTCCTTTTTGTGTTTTCTGTTAGAAAGAGACTGACCCCTTTGGGTCCCAGTTCAGGCAGCTGTGCCTGTGGCATACATTTTGGGTAATATTCTTACACCTGGCTTCTTATTTTTTTAACCTTAATTTTTAATTCACTCAGATTTTCTTTTACTTGTCTTTTATGTTGTTCCTGTACTATATTTGAAAAGCTCTTTTATGTCCTTTTGGGTACATAGCTGTGGTTAAATAAACATGCTTATGGCTCACAACTTAGTTCACATGTCACTTCCTCACCCCAAGTTAACTGTTCTTTTCTCCTCCACGCTTTAGTGATATTTCTGTAAAAGCACTTAACACAGTATAATTTTTCAGTGTACATGTCTGTCTTCCTCCAGCTAAACTCTGTGCTCCTCCAGGGCGGGCACCACGTTGTACTCATCTTTACCCCCAGCATCTAGCAGTGTTGGCATGTAGTAGGCCCTCAAGAAATGTGTGTTGAATGAACGATGCCTGTGACAAGCAACTGGACTTTATTCTTTCCTGACCCTTGCTCCTGTGACACACCTCTTCCTGGCTGACACTGTCACCCCTTCAGAGCAGGACTGGTCTTCTCTAGGGAAGCTGGAAAGGAAACAGGTGAGGCTCAGAGAGGCCGAGGCAGAGGGAAGGGGGAGCCTTTGGAACATCTGGAACATCTGGGTTTTTGGCATTGGTGTCCGGGGCCAGGAGTGGGGCTGGGCTGGAAGCAGGCATTTCCTTGAGTGGCTGGGAAGTGATCGGGGATTGGGGCTGGTTTCTTTACAGCCATGGCCAAGGACATCCTGGGTGAAGCAGGGCTGCACTTTGATGAGCTGAACAAGCTGCGGGTGTTGGACCCAGAGGTTACCCAGCAGACCATAGAGCTAAAGGAAGAGTGCAAGGACTTTGTGGACAGTGAGTGTCATTTGGGGAGACAGGGTGCCACTCAGCTTTGTGCCCCGCCCCCAGCCCCTGACTGCCGCTTTTGGCCCTGCCACAGTGGAGCTGCTGGCTCCCAGAAGGTTGAGCCTGACCTTCATGAATTCCCACGTGCCACCCACCTTGTCTGCCTGCCTTCTTGTGTAGTCCCAGAGCACCAATCAAAACAAACACTGCAATGGAGAGAGGAGGGTGTTTGTTTACATGTGCCATCTCAGGAACCTTCAACTTCAGAACTGTGGCTTGGGGGTGGGAAGTGGAGTTACCATTTGATTTCTTGGGAGAAATAGTGTTCTCAGTGCCCGACTTGCCTTTATTGATTGCCATGCCTCAGGGCACGGCCATAAGTAAATAAATAGTTCCCTGACCAGGGATCAAACCTGTGCCCCCTGCATTGCAAGGCAGAGTCCTAACCACTGGACCGCCAGGGAAGTCCCTGACTTGCCATTATTTGGAGTGAAAATTTCTAGAGGCAGTTCAAAAGACTCATTTTTTTTTAGCTGGATACCCAGGATGCCTCCTGTCCCAGCAGCCAAGCAAACCCAGTAGCAGTGAATACAGAGCAGGTCTAGCTAGAGCAGGGATTTCTGAGCTTTTGGACCGCTGTAGGCTGTGGAGAGAGCTTGACTGGTGAAAGGTAGCATAGGTTCTCTCACCAGTCTTCTGACTGCTGTGTGCATGGCATCCTACCCTCTGGGCCTTAGTTTACTCCTCAGTAACATGGGGTTCCACTACACCCGAGGACATTGAAAAAAGCAAATGCAAGATTAAGTCCTTAAATGCTTTGAGCTTTTTATTAGCTCAGGTCATAGGTGGAAAGCCCCTGCCCCACCATTAACTGAAATCTAGTGTCTTATCTGAGGCTTGTCTAGAGGCAGTGTTCACGTCCTGAGGCGGTTCTTTCATGAACACAGCCTTTTGTGCCTCAAGATCCAAATATGCCCCAGTCCAGCTCTGGGCACCTGGCCACCCTTCTCTAGGTTCAGACCAAGGGTGTCAGACAGCAAACGTTTTCTGACACAAATTAGAAGGGGCAGTTAGCCCTGCCGTCTTGCTGCAAGGGAATGCTGAGGGAGAGTGGTGATGCTGAGAAAATAAAACATTTTGTTGTTCTTTCCCCAAAAGAAATTGGCCAGTTTCAGAAAATAGTTGGTGGTTTAATTGAGCTTGTTGACCAACTTGCAAAAGAAGCAGAAAATGAGAAGATGAAGGTAAGATCAGCATGTGTTTTGTCTGAATCTTGGCCTGGTTCACTAGCCTCTCATCCTTCTGCCCTCTTGACTTATTTGGGGGTCGGGGGTAGGGGAAGGTGGGTGGGGATTCTTTAATTAGAACAAGATTTTAATAAGAATACCTATGCAAATATTGAATGATTATGTTGTACTGAACTAATTCCTGGTCCAGTTAACCTACTATTGAACTCTTAATACGCCAGTGTACTTTCAGTCATTGTTTTCCTTTAATCTTCACATCATCACTGAGATAGGTGGTTTACCCTCATTTTATAAATGAAAAAATGAAGGTGTGCAGAGTGTAGGTGACTCGGCAAAGGACACAAATGGCGCACCAAATGGGCCGCTGTGTGCCAGGCTCTGGGGACACTCCTAGGCCTGCCTCAGAGCTGCAGTTCCGTTCTCACCAGGCATTTTGGGATCGCGAGGTTAATTAAGCCTCTTTCTGACTGACTCCTAAAGCTCTGAGGCTCAACTTGCCCCACGCTGCGCCCCACCCTTCACCGGCCCCAGGCAGCCTCCCTTCCCCACCGGAGGACTTTAATGAAGCCATGGCCTTCTTTGGCAGTATCGTGTTTTTCTAGGCCATTGGTGCTCGGAACTTGCTCAAATCTATAGCAAAACAGAGAGAAGCCCAACAGCAGCAACTCCAGGCACTAATAGCTGAAAAGAAAATGCAGCTTGAAAGGTAAGAAGTTTTGACATAAAGCAAGTTCTTTACTGAACTGCAATTCTATTTTTCCTTTTCGAATGGTCACCTCTTGTCCTTATTCTTCACCATCGTTCTCCCAGGAATAGTGTCTTAACTTGTCATCCTGATTAAAATAAGATTACATTTCATGGGAAAAAAATTTGTTACTATCAGACAACCTCTAGTAGTTTGAGAGCACGAACACTCAGGTAGTGAGTGTCCAGAGTTGGCTGGCTCTCTGAAAGAAGACTTCTCATGGGTGGCCCTAGGTAGGGCTTTGCCTCTTATTTTTTTCTCTCTTTCTTGCCCTCACTAACTTCATTTTGAACTCACACCGTTTCTTGGAATCATCTAAATCACTTACATTCTTCTCTAGAATTAAGTCCATGGTTTATTTCATCCATTTTGAGGGCTTCTAACAATTTTGTTTTTCAGGTATCGGGTTGAATATGAAGCTCTGTGTAAAGTAGAAGCAGAACAAAATGAATTTATTGACCAATTTATTTTTCAGAAATGAACTGAAAATTTCATTTTCTAGCAGGAGGGCAAAAAAAAGAAAAAACCCCACAACCCCAAACCAAAAAAACCTCTGTACCAATCCAGTGACTTGACTAATGACCCAAGTGTGGTGTGGGAGATGGTGTGTGAGGAATGCAGCATCTCTGAAGGCAGTAAAACAAATCTGGGGGAACTTGTTTCAGACGTCAGTGCCTATCTGCAGGCGAACACCCAGTGGCCATTGTGGTCCAGGTTCTCACCTCTTGCATTCTCAGTCTGAACTGAGCAGCCTATAAATTTTTTTTGTAAATTCACAAAGCTTTGGAAGGAAAAGCAATAAATTATTTTCAAATGGCTTGATCTACCTCTTTTCCTGGTGCCCTTGAAATGTACATTTAACCCTTTGTAAGAGAACCCTGGACTCTCTAGCCCCTGGTCCACAACACAAACCAGGCAGTGGTCAGCAGCTACCTTTATTTTGACCAGACACACGAGTCAGACGATACTCCCAACAATCAGACTGTTAGGGCTTGTAAGCAAAACAGGCAAAAAGGGGGAACTAACCAGGACCAGCATCTACCATTTTCCATGTGTGTTCACAAGTCGTTTTTTTTTTTTTTTTTTTTTTTTTGAGTTGGCCTCAAGTATGAATTCAGAGAAAGCTAGCAGAATACCACGTACTAACGTGAAGAGACCCTATATGCACACGCTGGACCTGTCATGCGCAGCTCCCCGCCACCCGTTGCCTTTGACTGGGAATGAGACAGGAAGGAATTATTAAACTATTCGGTAGGACGAAGTTATCCAGTAGGAGGGACACCTCCAGTGCAGGTTTGAGACACCGGATGTCAGAGTAAAGGAACTTATGTTAGGTGGTCTGTAAAAAGTAATAGAAGACTGAGGCTTGGAAAGAGGATAAACAAGGAGACTTAAAAAAATCTCTTCTCCTGGGACAACCTGTTTAAGACAGAAACAATACACCTTCCAGTTTGACCCATTTCTGGCTGAAGGTCATGCCAAGGTTGAACGTTAAGGAAAACTAAGTTTAACCCTCTTACAGAATAGCTCACCCCCACCTAGGCGTGGGGACAAGAAAACAGTTTTTAATGAACATCACAGAGGCACAGCTTCAAGCTTAAAAATGGCCTGAGACACCCCAGTGACACACTGTAGAGAGTCATGAGTCGAAGGGTTAGTCACGGGTATACTGTGGGTCATATGACTCATGAACATGCCAAGTAGGCCACGTTGCTTAGAAGTTCATCTGGTCTCTGGTCTGGTCCTGCCTTTAGTAATCCTGCAGTGGCGCTTGGGCACACGGTGAGGCCTCTGGCACCACTTCCCTACAGCCTAGCCCACACCCCTCTGCTCATCCTCAGGTGATCGGTCTGTCTGTGCCAGTGCCCTTGGAAGATGAGGGTTTGATGTGCCTCCTGCCAGTGCCTTGGCCATGTGTGTTGCTGCTGGTGTGTTTCAAATACTACTGAAAACATGGGCTCTGAGCATTTTCCTGGTACTGGGTCCAACAGGAAACTGCCCCGTGGTCACCTCTCCCCTGGACCCGGGGTTATTTTTCCTCATTTTTTCTTTCTTTTCTCCTCAGACTTGTAGTAGGGGTTCTGCAACATGAAAAGCAGAAGTATAAGAGGGATGAGAAAGTAGGGCATGTAGACAGATATAAGGAATAGTCGTTCGTGGAAAGTCTTAGGTCCTTGTCCTCCGTAACAACTGGCTTTGGAGAAATCCTCGAGTAGAAACGTGGAGAGGATTGGAATCAGAGTTGTCATCGTTTGAACCGAGTAGATGATTGCAGGGGTGCGGATCCACCTGCAGCCTCCTGAGGTCATCGAGGAGAGAAAGAGATAAGGGTTAGATCTGCTCATGGCTCCAGGTATGTCCACAACATCCTCCACCCTGTCTCTGCCTGCTGAATCATTCTACCTCCTTTTCCAAGTGGAAACAAATGGGAAACTGGATGTGATATAATAATGCCCAACGTGCAAACTTATGTGACAGCTGGAGCCCTAGCCGCTGACTGCCAAAGAACACTGGGTGGTGTCAGAATTAATTCAGAAAAACTCTAAGGCAGTTAAATGGCCATTACTAGTTAAACCGGGTTGGTCTAAAATGCAATTGGGGGAGGGGAGGGGGGGGCAGCCCTGTCAGCAACATCTCTTTGCTAAGTAATTATATATAGGTGAGAGGGATCAAGAGATTCTGCTAAGAGATGGCTTGGGGGTTCCAGTGGGAAAGAAGCTGTACAAGCTTAGTTACCATGAACACTGGTATGGCCACCTTCTTTTTAAAAGCATTCGTCATGGGGACACTGTAAGAATAATTTTTAAATGAGAAGTTATGCCATTTAGAGATTAGCTTGATGCTACTGCTTAAAAGCCAGTATGATACTACCCAAAGCAGAAAAGTAAAAGCAACAACAAAAAAGAAATTCTGTTGGGGGGGGTGGGGGGGAGGGACAATAAAAAGGAACAAGTTCAAACGTGAAAGTAGCCTCAGGTTTCATGTGTGTGAGAGATTTCCAGTTGACTGAGGCAGTCCTGCAGCCCAGCTGACCAGACATTAGCCTGAGCCACATTAATGTTCCTATACAAGATCTATCCTGGTCGTTCCCACCAATCCTATATCACCCTCATACAGCCTCCAGGGACCACTCCCCTCTCCCTTGGTAAAACTTTCCCAAAAGATTTCTGGGACCTGGTTTCAGAGCAAAAATGGGATTTCCCCATTTACTAACCTTTGAAGAAGGCATATGTTGCGACGGGAAAGAAAGGCAGCTGAAACACAAGCTCGCAAAACAGGAAGGACTTAAACCACAGCGGGGGATTCTGTAGCAGGGGGTCTTTGAACTCCTCAGTATACCACTGCTGCAGGTTTCTCAGCTGGGAAAAGATGAGGATCACAGTGAATACAGCTACCTGGCAGGACAGGCTTCAGCAGCTCCAACCCGCTGGCAGAGCCTCTCACTACCCAGCTCCCTTGGCAGCAGACGGCACACCCAGCTGGCTTTTGTGGTGCAGCCTAGATGGTCATTTAATAAAAACTCACTAGCTCTAACTCAAATGTTACCTTCTCCCAGCAGCTTTCCTCAGCTCTCCCAGCCCGTCTGCTACCCAGCATGTCTGTGATAACATATCCAGGTGTGGACAGTGTCAGGAGCAACGGTATGTGGCGCGTAGTAGGCTCTCAGCTGAACACACAAACGTGAAGTATCTGCCAACAATAGTCTTTATAAAGAAATGATGTGAAAACCATCGTGACGTTTGTCCTTTCAAAATAGCAACTGCACAGCAAGCTCCAAGGGCCAGATTGCCTCAAATACAGAAATAAGTTTCCTTGTCTGTTTTGGGGGGCGAGGTGCGGGGGGAAGTGTAAGGGAGGTAAATCTAACCTCTGCGAAGCTGCAATTTTAGACAATTTAAGTTATCCCCAAATCTCAAGTTCCTTGTCATTCTTTACCCCCCTAATTCTAAGGTTTTTTTATTTTTTAGGAGATCAGTAGTATATTTGCAGAGGAACAGACTCTGCCTCACTCTGGAGAGTGAGTGGTCTCAGTTCTAGCTTGGGCCCCACCTTCGTGATGACACTGTCAAATCAAAAGATGCAGATCCATGTAGACGAGGCTGCAGGCAGGGGAAGGAAGCAGGAGGGTTTGAGGCTGCCCATTTTGTGCTCTTTTAAGAGCCCAAAGCCTAGGCTCGCCACACTACGTAGACTACTGAAGGTCTGTCACATTTTACCTCCTGGAGATGGCATCTTGATATTATGATAAATCAAGACAGCTTCCAAGATAAGCATTTGGCTTACAATGGAATATCCAAAGATATTTTTCCTGTTAATTTTTAATCTAAAGATAAAGGCTCACTATTGTGAAATAGAGGCCTCTGTGCTGCAAGTGAGCTTTAAGCAAACATCCAGAAACAAACATTCTGTTAGCATAATATTAACTACAAAAAGGCCTTAGCTAGATAATCAATTTGTTGACCAAGTGATCTTGAATTTGTATTGGACTTGAAATTTAAATTCACAGCAATATCCTTAGCTTCCTTCTAAGCACTTTTCAGGATGGTAATGTGGTAGAAAATATTCATAAAGGTTAAGTCACTGCACCTCTCCTGGGCTCTATTGTCTCATCTGTAAAACAAGCAACTTGGACTAAATGTTTTTTAAGATCCTTTTTTGCTTTCTAGATTTACTTTAAAAAAAAATATTGGATCTATTTTGAAAGATTTATTGCAGAATTTAAAAGGCATTCTGGTTCATTTGGGCTTCCCTGGTGGCGCAGTGGTTAAGAATCTGCCTGCCAATGCAGGGGACATGGGTTTGATCCCTGGTCTGGGAAGATCCCACATGCCGCGGAGCAACTAAGCCCGTGCACCACAACTACAGAGCCTGCGTTCTAGAGCCCACGAGCCACAACTACTGAGCCCGCGTGCCACAAGTGAAGCCCGCACGCCTAGAGCCTGTGCTCCGCAACAAGAGAAGCCACTGCAATGAGAAGCCCGCGCACTGCAAGGAAGAGTAGCCCCCGCTCGCCGCAACTAGAGAAAGCCCACACGCAGCAACAAAGACCCAATGCAGCCAAAAACAAATTTATGTTTTTTAAAAAGGGCATTCTGGTTCATTTGAACTTCACTTTCTATTTAATTTGTATACATTCAGATCCACCTATTTCATAAATCCAGGCAGATTTGTACAACACTGTAATTTCTAGGGGCTGCAGGATGATAACAGCAAAATTTAAAACACAGTTGACCCTTGAACAACACGGGTTTGAATTGTGCAGGTCCGCATATATGTGGATTTTTTTCAACAGTAAATACTACAGTACTACAGGGTCAGTCAGTGGCTGGTTGAATTTGAAGATAGGGAGGAACGTGGGTATGGAGGGCTGACTATAAACTGTACGTGGATTTTCGACTGTGGAGGGTCAACGCCCTTGACCCCCAAGCAGAGTGATGAGCATGGTACCCAGGGGCGGAGTGCCTGGCTCTGAGTGCTGGCTCTGGGCAAAGCACTTCATCTCACTAAACTTGATTCCCAATTATAGTATCTACCTCGCTGTTGTTAAGATAAAAAGAGTTAATACTTACAGTCATTAGAACAATGGCTAGCACACAGTAAATGTTAAGATTACTTAACTGAATGTAATACATATTTGGAGAAGTTCAATTTAATCCTATTAAAATCTCAGCATGCAACTGGTCATTAATAATTATTAGGTAAGACCCCAAAAAAGGTAATAAAACTGTTTCCATTTATAACTGACTCCATTTGACTCAACTTACCATTGTTATCCATTAAAATATTCACCTGGCCTACGCACATGGG
>NW_021146560.1:0-25000 GCF_002837175.3 Physeter macrocephalus
GACTTCACATTTCTTTTTTCTCCACAATCTGGTTATAATCTCTTTGAGGCCCGGGACCATGTCTGATACTTTTATTAAAATCCAGGACAGCACCTACTGCAGAGTTGGTGGTAGATATTCGTTTGCAAAAGGGGATCGTATCCAAGTTATGAAGTAGTAAAGATGAAATAAGAGTCCCATGTGGAAACGACTGTACGCATGCTAGAGAAGTAGGCTTTCACGACATTATCATTCATTTTCAAAAGCTCGTGTCTCCCCGGTGATTTCTCCCCTAACTCTCCAGCTGATTAACTCCGGTTCCAAGCCCCCAAGCCCTGGGCCCCTTAGACCCCGCTCGCGAACTGCCTTCCTCGCGCCGGCCAGCAGGTGGCGCTCGGCCTCCACCGGCCGGACCCCGAAGGGCCGCCCGGGCTCCGCCGCGAAAAGTCCCCTCCGAAGGGTGCCTCTTTCCCTTGACGCTGCTGCTACTCTAGGTCGTCGTCCAAAACTTGCAAACGGTCCCCCAATCCCAGTGACAGTGCAGCTGTCGAAAGGCCCCGCCCCGGCCACACAGCTTCCCCCGCAAAGCCAGCGAGCCCGTGCACGAGACCCTCCGCCCGGGTCAGATCCCCTCGCCATCTGAGCCGACCACGCGAGGGTCACCGAGGCTGGGGGCGACCCGGGGCTGGCGTCTGCGCAGTCCCCCCGCCTCCCCGCCCAGAGGAAAGGACGGGGGGAGGCAGCGACCTGGCCTCCCTCCCCCCGCCCTTGCCCCACCCGGGTCCAGCCCCACGCAGGGTGAGCTGTCGTGCAGGGCGCCGGAGGGGCTGACGACAGGTGGACGGACGTCAGGCGACAGGCCTGAAGGGGGGCGTGGGTCGGGTGACCGGCTGCGCCCAGGTGCCACAGCCAGAGCCCGCTTCCCTGGGGGTATGATTATCAACAACAACGACGGCCCTGGTACTGTGCCCGGATCAAAGGACGGGCCCACCTGCGGACCAGGATGAGGTCCAGGACGGGCTTGACGCGCAGGGCGCGGGCGATGTCCAGAGCCGCCCTGGCCGGCTGCAGGGCCCCAGCCCAGGAGGAAGGAGGCTCCGGGGCCGGGTCCGCTGCGAGGATGCGGGAACGTGGCGGGGTTCGAGCTGAGATCCCCAGGCTGCCTCCCCACCCCATCCTCCACCCCTACCCCGAGCTCACCGCTCACTGGTGATGGGTTCCGTGTCAGGGCCGGAAACACCGCAGCCGCCAGGTCAGACTCAGTGGCGCCACCCAGCACCTGCTCGGCTGGGGCCCGAGGAAGTGGCCACAGGTGAGACACCTATCCTCGCCCGCAGTCCTCCAGCTTCCTTCTCCAGTTCCAGTCCTCCCCGGACCGGGCTTCCAGAACCTCCCCCGCTCCCCTCACACCCCTGCGGAAGTGTCTTCCAATTTGAGAATATAAATATACGTACACATATGAATTTTAAACACGTATCTATACTAACTATATATTTTAAAGCCGGGTCCAAAGGTTGCCACGTGGGGGCTGCGGTGGAAACAGCCGGCTGATACTCCGCTCTCTGTCCTCGCCTGGGCAGTCGGGCGGCGCAGCCAAGGGTGAAGGGCGGTTTAATAGCCACCTGTCTTGGAACGTGGGCCCCGTCCTTCTCGGCACAGGGGCAGCACACAGAGGCTGGCGCTCAGGGCCGGTTTCAGCAGAAGTCCCAGGGCAAAGGGTCATCAGGAGGAGAGAGGAGCACTGAGGGTTTTTTTTTTTTTGCCCTTCCTCTAAATCTTAAAATCATGTTCTGAATTCTATGGAGCCTTTTGTCTTCTGATTCACAGCAGTTTCATCTACTCCAGAAGTGTCTTGACATCTACAGACAGGTAGGCCTCCAGCGTCCACATTTATTTGAATGGTCTACCTCTCAGGAGTCACCACCACAGCAATTCCTTGGTTTGAAACCCAACCCCAAAGCACAGAACTAATTTTTCCTTGACGGACTAAGAGAAACTTCTGGGTTTATAGACTTCCCAGCCCGTCAGCTCTCCTAAAAAGCAGCAGCGGCCCTTTGCCCCTAAGCGATAGCCCTGACCACACATCCGGTAAGGCATTTCTCAGCACACAGGTTCCAACACTTAGGGGGTGATAAAAGGGATGAAGGAGGAGGGCTTAAATAAAATGGCGCGATAGAGACAGAAAGAGAATCTTAAAAATCATTCAGATTCAGGTATTGACTTCAGACATGTTTATTATAATCTTATACAGTCTACATAAATTTGAACTTGTATTTATTTGGGTTCAGTTATATAACAGCATAATAAAAATCAAAGCACTGGTCCTCTGAAATAAAGCAGGCAATCACCATTCAATAAACACACTTGATTTATTTTGTATAAAAGGGTTAAGTTTACAACTAAACTTTTATAAAAAGTTTAGCATGAATAAGTACATCATTACACTTTGTATGCAGAAATATACATTTCTGCCACTGTACAAGAAAACTCTAATTAAAGAGTTCACAAGGTTTCACTCAATATATATATATTTATATATAAATATATACACAGCATTCAGTAGGCTTGCGTCAAAAAGGTAATTTCTGACCGAAAGTCTTCATTTAAGTAACTGAATACTGGATCCTTCCGGTATTCACGCTCCACCTTTGAAAAAAGGCAAAGTCTGCTTAAATTGGGCAATTCCTTGTGATTTTAACGTTTTCGCTCCCCATGGTGGGAATAGTATATAAAGAAAACCTTCCAACTGCAGAAAGGGCATTTAAAAGTCTTTTTCATAAATAACTAATATCACAGTCCATGTCAGAAAACACCCCGGGGAAGTTGATCGTTCTCAGTTTTCCTTCCATTTTTAAAAAAGGTCCCTTTGACTTGCTGTCCTCCTTGGGAAAGGGTTGAAAAGTGAGTTCAGCGCCTTAAAAGAGCCTGTGGAGTTGTTGTTGTTATTGTGCAAAGGAAACAAAAAGTCAGCGCCTGCAAAAGACTGGGAGAGAAGGGGGTGTTAGGAGATTTTAAACCTAAGGGCAGAGGCGGCAGACTGGTGCCAGGAGGAAGCCGCAGTCTGAACACTTAACCAAACACTCAAACGTTGGGCAAACCCCGGCGTCCAGATGCAACACACATACTCGGCCTGGACAGCGCAAATAAAACATGAAAATAGCAGAGACTCGGGGGAAAAGCTTCCCAACGCCATCTCTTATTTGGATCTCCAACGGCAGTGCTCACAGGCGCCAGTCTGCTTCTTGTAACAATTATTTGATTGAAAACAGCCCTTTCGTTAACAGATAGGGAAGTCGGAATCCCACATCACAGGGTCTGAGGCACAGGGCAGCAATGCTCGGGTTAGCTGAATCCCAGAGGGCTGCAGTTTTGGGGAAGGAGGATCCCTATGGAATTTGCGGCGATAAGATTAATTATATGGAGGTTAGTACCTCATAGTACCAGAGCGATAGCAGAAAACAGCCGGAGTATGTTACATGCCCACAGAAGCCAGTACACATTTGTCTCCACCACCTTCAGAGTAAGTTACTGGCATCATTTTTTTTTTTTTTTTTAAGGAAAATGTCGTGGGATTTTGAGTAACAGGAGCTAGAGGCCCCTTCATGTCTAGAGTACGTGTAAACAATGTACTACGTGTAATACAACGAAGTACACATTCATTTACCAAGCCAAACATTTTACAGATACGCAAGTACACACGCGCGCGCGCACACACACTCCAAGCGCCAGTTCAACGCGAGGCACAAGCAAACACTCACCATTTATTCAGCCACAGAGCGCTTTGCTGTCATTTGACATTAACTCAGAAGGGAATTCAGAAGCCTGCGAGAAAGGAGATGAGAGGCACAACGTTAGACAATCTTAAGGAGAAAGGGCCTTTTTTAAAACAGTTTTTGTTTAAACAGCAAGTTCCATTAAATACGTTAATGCTACATTCAGACT
Source organism: Physeter macrocephalus (assembly GCF_002837175.3). Taxonomy (NCBI): domain Eukaryota; kingdom Metazoa; phylum Chordata; class Mammalia; order Artiodactyla; family Physeteridae; genus Physeter; species Physeter macrocephalus. The sequence continues at coordinate 3,922 of NW_021146560.1, forward strand.
CAAAGACAGATGCATTAACAGGTTAGAACTTACCAGTAATTTCACGCACGACTCAATCTACACCATATTTGTAAATAATAATAATAAAGTTATTAGTTCATCTGTAAGTCACCGACTACGGCCGTCCGTCTGGACAATGGCTCTGCCAGGGGCAGCCCAGGCATCGCTGGGGGTGCGCGGCAGCGAGCGGGGCATGGGAGCAGGTCTTACCTGAAAGGACAGGATGCTGATGTCCGTGTTTAGGGTGGTCAGCGGCGTCCTGGACGCCTGGCTCTGCCCGGGTCGCTGGTGGTGCAGGCTGACAATAGTGGGGTGCGAGTCCAGGGCGATCTGCAGGTCCAAGATGTAGTCGATGACGTGCTGCAGGATTTCCATCTTGCTCACCTTCTTGTTCTGGGGGATGCTGGGCACCAGCTCCTTGAGCTTGGAGTAGCAGTCGTTCATGTTATACAGCAGGCTCATCGGGTCGTCCACCGGGGTTTTGCTCCGGGAGATGCCCAGGCTGTGGTCCGAAAGGCTGTTTTTCCTAACGGACCTCACTGGACTGAAGGCTTTCATGCTGATCGCGGGGAATGAGAGACCGGGAGGAGGGAGCGGGCTGCCCCGGAGCTCAGTCCGCCGCCGCCGCCGCCGCCGTCGCCGCCGCCGCCGCCGCCGTCTGCGGAGCTACCTGCCCTCGGAACCGGGCTCGGCTCAGAATGAAGCTGAGAGCCCGACCCGGCGGCTTTTATTAGGGCTCGCCGGGGCAACACGATCCGGCTTCCCTGCGTCCCCATTGGTGGAAGGCAGCGTGTCCATCAGGCCTGGCGGGCTCCCTCATTGGCAGGCGCAGGCGCGAGGCGAGCGCTCGGTCCTTCCGCGTTCGCAGCCAATCTCCGCGGGGAGGGCGGGGCGGGCGCGAGCCCAGCTCGGGTGGTAAATAGAGTACAGTAAGCGCCGGGCCGGAGGGGAGCGGAGGGGAACGCAGGGGAGCGCAGGGGAGCGCAGGGGATCGCAGGGGAGCGCAGGGGAGCGCAGGGGAGCGCAGGGGAGCACAGGGGAGGGGGAGGACAGGGGAGGAGAGGAGCGGAGAAAAGGGAGAAGGCGGTCGCGGACAGGGTGGGGGAGGGGGGAGACGAAGACCCCGGGAATCTAAATGTGCATCTTAATTCTACTCCCAATGGCTAGGCAGGACCCTCCCCTTAAGGTGTCCCCCGACGAAGCCTCTACACCGCGGAGCTTTCAGCATCCCTAAAATCACAGCGACACAGGCCAGGTCTGCACAGCAGAGGGAAAGTCACCACCGTTCCCTGCGCCTCACGGAATGTCATCAAGATAGAAAGAATTTCTGAAGAAAGTGAAAACGCAAATAAGTTTGCCATCGACAAGTGACTTTTGTAGAGTGAGTTCGGTCTCTTAAGATAAGGAAAAGCTTTGTAAAAAAACAAAACCAAAAACACCCACGCGCGCATTCAGCGACAGGTTTAGTGTGGGATCGTGCAACCCGGAGCAACGCAGGAGGCATTATTGTAAACTCTGTAAAATGAGTACTTACTGGAAACCATGCTGATCGCTAAGGAGCTCTGAGAGGCAAGACTCTGGGTTCCTTTTCTAGAACTGGGAAGGCTATTATAATGATCCTAGTAATCGGAAATCATTAGGAAAACTTGTATACTGAACCTGTATTTATATACGCTGCCCTTGAGAGGCTGCCGATCTGTGTTCTGCAATGTAGGTGGCAAAGCAAGGTGATTAATTATGCACAGATCGTGATTTCTGGTGTCACATTCCAGCGCCTGCTGTATTTTTAAATTTTTGTATAGGTAGGTGGCCCCAGCCATTGGTCGATATCTTCACACTATTTAAGAAAAAAAATCTGTCAGGTACCAGGTTGGGAATCTTTTCAGCACTAGGACTGGAGGCAGCTTCAGTTTGTGTCTCCCCCGCCCTTTTTTTTTCTAGACATATTTTAAGGCCTCATTCCTGCGGTCTAAATAAAAAAAAAGGTTTGCAGTTATTTACTCAAATCCTTTTCAGTAAATTCACCCATAATTCTAGCTTAACTGAAGACTACAGTAAATTAGTTGTGTTTTGAAAATCATATTTCTCTAGAATATGCTAGAAAATCTGAGAAAAGATTATATTGGTAAATTTACTTTTTTGTCTCAATCTCCATCTACCTCCTCTGCATTTAAGAAAGAGGAAGAGGGCAGAACTGGAGAAAAAGCCAAGCTTAATAATGGGGATACAGTATTTTTTCCTTCAGTGAATGATTAATTCCTCGCCGGTGAGCCAGCTGGTCTGGTCTCAGACACCAGTTGCAGCCATGTGCCTGCCCCACGGCTTCTCTTGAGGGAGGGAGAGTTGGTGGCGCTAGGGTGGATGTCACTTTCAGAAAATCCAGCCACTTCAGTTTGGAGGATGGAGATGGTTTCCTGACCAGCAGAGAAATCTGCTCAGGGCCTGGCCGGGCAAAGGCTGCCTGCGACTCTGTGCCTGACAGTATTCCATTAACAACCTCTTCTCTGATATTAAGTCTGGAAACGATTTCATACCCGAGTCCCCGACAGTTCGAGCCTTTTGATGTACTTTGTGTGCATGTGTTTCTGTCACATACGTGCCACAGTGGAACAGATTTTGTTTTGACACTATTTTGGTTCATGATGTTATACTTTGACTATTTTACAATAATAGCCAACGTAAACAAACATCTTTGGGATTCTCAAATTATTACTTGTGATTCTTGGACATTGCAGCTCGGAGATACTGACGCGTTCCTAGCTTTTTCCAAGGACACCGTATGTTAACATCCGTGCCAGCCTCATTATCCCCAGTCAGGCTCTGGGCTGGTTCCTAATGAGCGTTGTGCAGGATTACTTTACACACTTGCAAAGCTGAGTGAAGCACTGCCTTCTCTCATGATCATTTTTGTACCCTGATGCGGTAAAATGGCTAAATATGGTTAAAGTTTTCTGGTGTTTCTTTCTTTAGCGGCCATGTCAGAGTCCAGTCAGCCTGAATGTGTTGAATTCTATTCGATTGGCACGCTACCCAGTTCTACATTCATTTAAAGATCATTTTAAGGGGATTATGGGGCTGTATAAGTCAATGATTAAAAAAAAAAAAAGGCCTGAGTTACTAGTATGTCTGTCTCAGCAAGCCCAATACGAAATTACCTTTAAAATTATGCTTTCATCGGGAAAACGGTGTTGGAGCATTTTCGGGGTGGGTTACGAGGCATTGAAAAATCTGTCAGTTGGGGTCTCAGTGGGTTTGCATTTGAGGACTCTTAAAGCTGCAGAAAGGGCCCTGGATTTGCTGGATCCGTGGGTGGTGGGAAGGTGTGAATGGCTTCCGGTGTGGGGGGGGAGATGCAATTCCCACCCCCCCCCCCCCCACTCACACACCCACTTAAAGCCACACGCCTGCCCTGGAAGTTCCCCTAACCTGGCTCCAGGGCTCACTCCCTCGGTCTCCACCCCGGGCTCGGCCGCCGGCGCCCAGCGCGTCCAGCCCCTCGCGGTGATCAGAAGCAGCTCCGGGCCGGGCGCACCGGGCCGGCTGGGCCGCCTTTGCAATCCCCGCGTGATGCAACTCGGGGCGGGAGGAGCCTGCGGGGGGCCGGGGGGGGGGCGGTCTCAAGGTCCTGCCTGCACATCTGGCACAATTGGGAGCGCTCGCCTTTCTTTCCCCGGGTTTTGTTCTCACAGCTGTGTCCATTCCGCCCGTGACCCCCCGAGTGATCCCTGACAGGTGATGAATTGGCAGCGGCGGCGGCGGCGGCAGCGCGAGGGCCAGGCCGCGGCGGGGCCGGAGCCGGAGCCCCGGAGCAGACTCTCTGGCGCCAGGCGCGTGACGCCGCCCATTCACGCCGCCCTGCAGCCTTGTCCTCGCGGCGCCGCTCAGGCGGCTGCCATGGCAACCGCGCCGTCACTCAGCGCGCGCGCCCAGCTGATCAATGCCTGCGAGGCCCGGCCGTCCCAGGCTCGCCCCGGCCGGGCCGCCCGGCCCGCGAGCACCTGCAGCCGCTGCACGTCTTAAGTTTCGAGCGATTTGGGGGAAGGAAGGACGACCGAGAAGAAAAGAAAAGGGGGGTTGGGGAGAGAAGAAAAAAAAAAGCCGGGAGAGGGAGAAGAAAGAAATCTTCCTTGTGCAGAAGGAGGCGTAATGTGGCTTAGAGGTTGCCAAAGCAAAAAGAGGTTTTGCTTTATTTTATTTGTTTTCGCAACCGAGGCGTTCAGGGTGGGGCTGGCGCGAGGGTTAGGGCGGATGGGGAGAAGGTGACTGTCTTAGTGGATGTCGAGATTTATTTGTTCCTTTGGATCCTCGCGGGGATGCCTTTGGTGCTGGACTCCCCAAAATACCTTTGAAGGACCCCTCATCCCCGCACCCCTACCGTCTGTCCCCTGCCTTCCTCCTCGGAACTCTTGGAGGTTGCGCTAAAAACCCTGAGATTTTTCCAGAACAGCCCCCCGGGAGGCGGGAGGATGTGCAGCCTGGTCCCGAGGCTCCCAGCCTCTGAGCGCAGCGGGCCCGCGTCTGCGTCCCCTCATTACCACCGCAAGGACGGGCAGAGGCTTAGCCCCTTCCCGGTGCTGCGTTTTCAACAGAGAACGTCAAGAGGCCAGAAAGTTCCCAGTCAGCCCGCGGACGCAGACGCCTCCTCGGTCCCGGCTTTATCTCCAGGGAAAGTTCCATTTTAAGAACCAGATGCCAACATCCCCGGACAGTTTATGGCATCCGGATCCCTCAAGGGTGCGCGGCTGCAGTGTAGAGTGTGAGCAGCAGTCATTTATCGTCTGTCCTGGAGAGGAGTTCCTGAGCATGGAGGTCCTCTGCTGGCCCCGAAACCGCGGGGGTGGGCCACTGCTGTTCCCGAGCCTGTTATCTGGTTTAGCGGAGTTTGTTGTGGTTTTCGAGGAAACAGCATCTGGATTACATAAGGATTCAAGTTTTTGCTTTACTTGTTTATTTAATACCTTGGCAAGAGGGAGCCCTTGCCCTGAAACCAGATAACCGAATTTGGGTTTAAAACGGCCTTAGATGAGGGGCAGGGAGAGGGGAAGAAAATGAGCAAAACCACAAAAAGCAAACAAGGGGATGTTTATTTTTCTCCCTTTGGGTAGTTTTGAAGACCTGCCTAACCTCTTCTCGTTCTTGTCGCACACAGCTAATAAATTGCACTAACAAAGCGCTTCAGCTACTACAACGGCTTAGCAGTCGTTCCTCCCCCGCGCCGCCGCCGTCCCCATCCCGGCCCTCATTCCTTCTAGGATTCGCGCGCGGTCCTGTTTGCCCAGAGATCTCAAGAGCACCAGGAAAAACGCCTTTTGCTAAAGCCAATTGCTTTCAGCCGTCTGATCTCCTGGTAGGGAGATCACCTTTCAGCCCCGTTCAAAGAAAGCAAAGTTTGGAAAGTTTGGCGGAGGGGCCGATTTAACTACCAGCACGGCAAATATTTAGTTACAAATGCTGTGAAGTGCCCCGATTTGTGGGCGCGTTTGGCCTTCACAAAGGATTTTCCTGTGGCTTTTGTTCCGGTCACCAAATTAAAAAAGAAAATTAACTTGAGCGAGAGATAAGGTCTTGCAAAACAATCCCGGGCCGCCCGCGAGCTGGCGGGCGCGGGGCTGGCGTCGCCGAGTCTGCGCCGCCCCGGGGCGCGCGTCGCGGGGTCCGGCCCCCGCGGGGACCCCGGGCCGCCGCCCGCCGTGCTCCCCCGGCCCGGGCCGCGGGGGCCGCCCACCGGCGTCCGTGGGAATCCTCAGCAGCCCTCTCCGGCCAGCGCCGAGGGCGGGCTTGTCCGGAATCGAGCTGCATCTCGATATTATAATGCGGCACCAGAAGTAAAACCCGAGGCCCGGCTTGCGAGTCCCTAACAAGAAACACATTGTGCGCTTTTTTTTTCCTTCTTTCCCCTTTTTGGCCGAAGCCGCATTTGCGCGCCGGCCGCGATGCCGGGCGCCAAGTCCACGACTTCAGAGGGGAGGAACCCGCCCGCCCCGCACCGCGTGCGCCCCCGGCCCCGGCGGCCGCCTCGCCGCGCCCCGCTGCCCTGTCCCGCAGACGGGTCACGGGCTCAGGCCGGGGCTGCGGCGCGCTCGGCGGACACGCGTCCTGCGCCCGAGGTGCTTCGGCCACTGCCCTTTCCCGACCCGAGAGGCCGCCGATGGGGCCCTGGTGGCACCCAGGAGGCGCCAGTACGGGTACTTCCGATCACTGGCCGCTCAAGTCGGCTGGTGGAGAGAATCTGTTTTTCAAGTAGTGACACACTTCTCTCCACGCCCTCACCCTCACCATCCCCACGTCTTTGAGGCTTTCACTCCCAGAGTCTACCCTCCCACTGGCCTAAAAATGACAATTTACAATATCCCTTCTCCCCAGCTGGAAACAGCACGAGGGTTCTGCAAGCCCCTTGATGCCTGTCATATGTCACTGCTACCCCTGTCTGCGGGAGGTGACAGGACCTAGGGCTGCATTTTCCGGGAGGTGAGTGCCGGGGACCCAGCCAGCAGGGGGGACCTGCTGGGGCTGGAGCAGTCCCTGGGAACCCATCCTCAGCCCAGCCAGGATCACGCTGCCTTCCCAGCACCGCTGATGCCAGGGCCCTCATAAGTTTCAGTGCTGGGGCTGCCCATCAGCTGGACCCTGGAGGAAAGGCCGGCTGGATTCAGTGGTACATTTTATCTTAACCGTCTCTGCCTTTCCCGGAGTCTTTGTGAAGAGCTTAGAGACATCATATTTCAAAGAAAAAAGGGCAACGTGATGGTGCTCTTTAAAGAAGGGGAGGTTGGGACTTCCCTGGTGGCGCGGTGGTTGAGAGTCCGCCTGCCGATGCAGGGGACACGGGTTCGAGCCCTGGTCCGGGAAGATCCCACATGCTGCGGAGCAACCAAGCTAGCTCAACTACTGAGCCCGTGAGCCACAACTACTGAACCTGTGTGCTGCAACTACTGAAGCCTGTGTGCCTAGAGCCCATGCTCCGCCACAAGAGAAGCCACCACAATGAGAGGCCCGCACACTGCAACAAAGAGTAGCTGCAACTAGAGAAAGCCCGTGCACAGCAACGAAGACCCAGCACAGCTAAAAATAAAAATAAAAAAAAATTTAAAAATAATAAAAAATGAAAAGTGAAAAACACAGATGAAATCAAATTTAATTTAAAAAATTTAAAAAAAGATAAAGAAGGGGAGGTTAATCATTCACATTGGGTAAGAATAGTCATTTACAAGCCCATCATAGCTCACTTGTTTTACTCTTCAACTTGACCCCATCAGTTAGGAAAGGCAGATGCTGTCCCTGTTTTGCAGAGGAAGAAACTGAAGCACAGAAGAATAACAGATCCGTCTGGGAGCCCACACTCCCTAGAACAGTACCCTGTGATGATCCAGAGGTGTGTGACCTTGACCCCAGGTGGGATATTGATTACTTTTTTACCTTAAAATTTGTTCCAGTCTTGCAGGGAATTTATAAGACACTTTGTTCTCACCTTCCTCGGAAGTTAACACTGAGTGGGCTTCCCTGGTGGCGCAGTGGTTGAGAGTCCGCCTGCCGATGCAGGGGACACGGGTTCGTGCCCCGGTCCGGGAGGATCCCACGTGCCGCAGAGCGGCTGGGCCCGTGAGCCATGGCCGCTGAGCCTGCGCGTCCGGAGCCTGTGCTCCACAAGGGGAGAGGCCACAGCAGTGAGAGGCCCGTGTACCGAAAAAAAAAAAAAAAAAAAAAAGAAGTTAACACTGAGTGACTGAGCCTGATTCTTTATTAACAAAAGTTCAACTCAGACCTGAGGACTTTACACCTTAGTGTATGTAACAATCACCTTTACAAGCAGAGTCCTGCAGACCATCTCTAGAAATTCTGATTAATTGGGTTTGGTGAGTAGCCCAGGAAACAGCCTGAGGAGACACTGATGCAGGTGGTGCAGGCACTACACTCTGAGAAGTGTCAGGTAAGCAACTGGCCTCTTAAATCAATCCTGCAGTTGGTGCGGTTTGCCTACAGGTGAGAACGAGCCATCTTGGACCTCTTGAGGACCCATACATTTGTTTTTAGAAAACCCAAGAGGACAAGGGAAATTTATTATATTTACCCGCATTTTTACGCTCTCCCGTGTTCGTTCTTCCTTCCTGATGTTCCAGTATTCTTTCTTTTGTCATTTCCTTTCTTTTTCAAGGGCATCCTTTAGACATTCTTTAAGGGTAGGTCTGCTGGTGACCAGTTGTCTTAGTTTTCCTACATCTGAGAAGGTCTTGTAATCCTCTCGATTCCTGGAGAACGTTTTTGCTGGATCTAGACTTCTGGGGTAGAGTTCTTTCAGCATTTGACATGTTGTGCCACTTCCTTCTGGCTTCCATGGTTTCTGATGAGAAATCTGCTGTTCTTCAAGTTGCTTTTTTCTCCGTAGATAAGGTGTTATTTCTCCTTGCTCTTTTTATCTTCGGTTTTCAGAAATTTGTCCATGGTGTATCGTGGCATGGCTTTCTTTCTTTTTCCAGTTTGAGGGTCTCTCAGCTTCTTGACTCTGTAGGTTTAAGTTTTTTGCCAAATTAGGAAAATTTTCAGCCATTATTTCTTCACATACTTTTTCAACCCCTCCCTCATTCTCCTCTCCTTCTGGGGCCCTGATGACAAGAATGTTAGATCTTTTTGCTATAGTGTCACAAGTCTATGAGGCCAGGTCCGTTTTTTTTCTTTTGTCTACTCTCTCTCTCTCTGTTGTTCAAATTGGGTAATTTCTATTTTTCTATCTTCAAGTTCAGTGATTCTTTTCTCTGTCCTCTCCATTTTGCTTTTGAACCCATCCAGTGCATTTTTTGCTTTGGCTATTGTATTTTTTAGTTCTAAAGTTTCCATTTGGTTCTTCTCTGTATCTTCCACGTCTTTACTGAGATTTTCAATTTTTTCCTTTTTTGGAGCATGTTCACAATTGCTTCTTGAAAGACTTTGATGGCTGTTGTAAAACCCTTATTAGTTAATTCCAGCATCACATCAACTCAGTGTTGGCAACTGTGGTCTTTTCTCATTCAAGTTGAGCTTTTCCCGGTTCTTGGTATGAAGAGTGATTTTTGCTTGAACCCTAGACTTTTTGGGTGTTATGAGACTCTGGATCTTACTTACACCTTCTGTTAGAGCAGGTCTCTGCTGACACTACCCTGGCTGGCAGGGGAAGAGATGCCTCCTCCTGTACCTACACTCTGGGGGCTGAAGACCTCTTACTTCTGGAAGGGAGTGAACACCCCAGCTTTTCACTCAGCCTGCTCTGAGACCACCCTGTGGGGAGCGGAAACAGTGCCAGCTTACTGCTGGGTGAGGGTGGAAGTCCAGGCTCGCACGTGATCTCTCGTAACACTGTTGAGGGGGCTCATTGCTGACCTGCAGGGCGGCTGCCTCTCCTCCCAAGCCTACCATCTTTAAAACCACCCTATTGTAGAGGGAGGCTGAGATGGGGGTGCCTCATGACAGCAGGGTAAGGGTGGAAATGTAGGCTCTCCACTTGGCCTTGGCTGATGGCGGTGGAGTTGGTGCCCCAGTTGTATCTGTGGTGCTTTTTTAGAGTAGTATAGTTATTGTCTAGACATTTTCTGTCTTGCCAGGCTGCCTCGTTCCTGGTCCGTTGCTTGAGAGGGCAGGCTTTCCTTGTTTTCTTTCTTGTCCGTGTCCATTGGTGTTTCTGGGTGCCTGCTTCCCCAGCACCTGGTCCAGGATATAAGAGGCACAAAGAAAACCCAGGGAAAACACCACCATGTCCTTCCTTGGGCCTCATAGTCACCAGCCAGTGTGCCCTCCTCTCCACCTCTCAGAGTCTGCTGATGACTGTTTTCTGGCTGGTGTCTAGAGTTTTTAGCTCTCCTTGGCAGGAGGAACAGGGAGAAGTACATCTACTCCATCTTATCTGGAACTAGAAGTTCCTATATGTTGATCATTAAAAAAAATAGGAAACATGGAGGAGTGGTATCTGTTTAAAGAAAACTATTCACATTTCTTTATTGTTTGCATTTGCAAAGTACTTTTCCGTGTACCTTATTTCATCAAGTCATGGATTTTAAAAATACGATTTAACTGTTTTATCAGGCCCAGCCTGGCCCTGACAGCAGGTGTGTACAGGGATCATTAAGCCTGATGGTTGTAGAATCCCTGGCCTAGACGAGTATTGTCCTCACCCTTGGCTGCAAGGGTTGCTTAGAATTCTTTTAGACTGAGTCTAATTCATCCCACTAGCACCTTTTGCGTCCTGGCTAGCTAGGGGAGCTAGAGGGATCTTTCCCCTTCCCACAGCAGGGTTCCTATGCGCACTGCTAGCGCTGCTGCCTGCTCCTCCTCTGTCGTTACTCCTTGGCAGGTCCAGCTCCATGGGCGTGTCACCTGGACACCTAGCTCAGAGGGGCCCCATGCTTGGGGTTTAATGCTATGCAGGTGTTATCCTGAGATTCTTTTTTTTTTTAAATAAATTTATTTATGTATTTCTGGCTGCATTGGGCCTTCGTTGCTGCACACGGGCTTTCTCTAGTTGCAGTGAGCGGGGGCTACTCTTCACTGCGGTGTGTGGGCTTCTCATTGCGGTGGCTTCTCTTGTTGCAGAGCACGGGCTCTAGGCGTGCGGGCTTCAGCAGTTGTGGCACACGGGCTCTAGAGCGCAGGCTCAGTAGGTGTGGCGCAGGGGCTTAGCTGCTCCGCGGCATGTGGGATCTTCCCGGACCAGGGCACGAACCCGTGTTCCCTGCATGGGCAGGCGGACTCTCAACCACTGCGCCACCAGGGAAGTCCCTGAGATTCTTAATAATTGTAATCTTTCAGTTGTGTTTTGTGAGTGACATCTGTTGGGACAGTGGAGCATGTACTGGAGGCTGGCAGCCTGGACCAAATGTGGTCCCACCTCCATGCTTCCCTGGGTTCTTCCACCTGCTTCCTGCGCCTTGCTGACCCAGCACTGCTCTTCTGTCCCCCATGAGGGCCTAGGACTGGGGCAGGAAAGGTCAGAGTGGGTGAGCGCACCCCGCATGCTGAGTTGAAGACCAGAGCTCTGGGCACCTGGGTCTTGATTTGCTTAAGTAGCCTTGTGACCAAGAGGGTATGCCTTTAAATCACAAATTAGAAAACACCATGACAGGGAGAGAGAGACTGTGGAAGAAAGGAAGAATCCTTTTTTCTGCTTTTTGAATGGGGGGGCGGCCTGCATTTTCACTTCACAGTGGGCCCTGAAATGGATGTCTCTTGCCCTTCACCTTGGCCTACAGGTCTCTGGTAGCTTTTGAGGTCACTACTCTCAAAAGATGCCCCCTGATGAACCATGCTTCCCAGAATTCATGCTGCTTGTCATCCTTCCCAGACTGGACCTGGGCAGAGGCCCATGAACCCAACAGATTGCAATGGACGTGGTGCTGTGTGACTTCCCAGGTTAGGGTCGAAGAAGCCTTTTAGTTTCCATGTTGGCTTCTTGGCTTTTCTCTTACAGTCACCGTGGAAGAAATCCAGGCCTCTTGGATTCCACCATGCTGTGAAGAGGAAGTTCAAGCTCACTGCATGAAGAGGCCACACAGGAAGAGCTACGGGAGGGAGGGGCCGGCTCCAACCCTCTAGTCGGCCCAGATAAGCACTTGACCGTGAGTTAAGGAGACAACTTGGATGTCCAGCCTAGAAAGGCCTTAAGGTGACCTCACTCCAACCACTAATTGACCACATTCACCTGAGAGTCTTTGAATCCAAGCAATAAGGTTGTGAGAGAAGAAACTATGGTCTGGAGCCGCTAAACTTTGATGTAGTTTGTTACACTGATGACTAAATGGCCACCAAAAGAGAAATTACAGATGGCGGGGGGATGTTGGTGAATCAGTTTCGAAGTTTAATCTTACACATGCATTGCGGTTGTGATCACGGATAACTTACTTCAGCTTTTTTCTTCCCGAAAGTTTTACGACAACAAATGATTTATAGTGCACAGAATAAACGTTATCTCCACGTCCAACAAAAATGCCTTAATTTAAAAAAAATGCATGGTTTTATTTGACATCGTGGTGTCTCGTGTATACTCAGGTATATAGTGTGGGTCTATTTTTAACCAATCAGAATCCCTACTGACTTTCCCCTAAGGTATAGGATTTATACCCACGTGTGATGAACCCAAACCAAGTAGGATAAATGGCCTGACTGGCTCCGGGCCCTGGAGAGGATGGGAAAGCTGAGCGGGGGGAGAAGTGGCCACTTGTGGACCCCTCAGCTTCCCTGGTGCCTCTGGACGTTCCAGAAACCGCATCTTAGAAACATCTCCTCACTTCTCAGCATCAAGATTTTAAGGTGATTTTGGCATTTTTCTTTACATGTCATGATTTTGAGTGTGCAGCCATCAGGCTTTCTGGCTGGGGGCAGGCTCTTTATCCATTGTCTTGCTGATTTGACTTCCAGAGACCCCTGGGACACCGTTTTCCCCGAGGAAGACCCTGCTGGTGTGAGGACTCGAAGCTTGAGTGCCGGGAAGGGGGCTGGGAGCAGGCTTTCTGGTTGGGAGCTTGAGTGCCGGGAAGGGGGCTGGGAGCCCCCAGGCTGTGGCTCTCGGCAGCTGCTAGAATCTGGCTGGGGGCAGGCTCTTTATCCATTGTCTTGCTGATTTGACTTCCAGAGACCCCTGGGACACCGTTTTCCCCGAGGAAGACCCTGCTGGTGTGAGGACTCGAAGCTTGAGTGCCGGGAAGGGGGCTGGGAGCCCCCAGGCTGTGGCTCTCGGCAGCTGCTAGAAAGCCGAGGTCCGTCTTCCCGCGACGCCATTCCTGGTCCTGAGACAGGAGCGTGCTGGTGCAGTTCCAGTTCCTGAAGTCCTGCTTTGAAGTCCTGAGCCCCGCTTCCCCAGAGAGGAAGAAACCCAGAAGAGCAAAACGCTTCCAAGAAAGTGTTTAGGTTCTGTGGCCGCTGCTGTCGTTGTGTTTGGAAGAGGGGCTGGCGGGGCGTAGAGAGGGCAAGGAGGCGGCAGCTGCGGGCTTCCGCCACCTGCCACGTCTGAGCCTGAGCCCTTGGCCTTGAGGGGAGCTGCAACCTCGCCCTTCATTTCCTTTTGCTCCGCGGACATCTCTCCCTGGTCGCCACTGCCCTCGGTGAGTCACCGTGAGCCCCGCTGGCTCCTCCACCTGCACGAAGAGGCTCACATCACGTGGAGGGCTGGGACGGAGCATTTCAACGCTGACCCTTACTTCTCAGAGTGTGGCGTGAGAGCCGCAGCCCGGGTGCTCCCAGGGGGGCAGAGCCGGCCTCCGGTCCAGACCCACTGAGTCAGAACTTGCAGGGAACCAGAGCCGCTGGTGACTCTGCACAGCAAGGCCTGCAGCCAGTGCCAGTGACAGCCCCCCACCCCGGGGCCTCTGCAAGGAGCCGGGAGCACAGGTGTGTGAGCTCTCCCGCTTTTGACTTTAAAATAGCATCTTTGCAGAGCAACTCCTAGCACGTGAATCACAGGGCGGACTTAACAGCACTGCCCTCTCTGACTCTCACCTTGACCAGCAGGGCAGGCACTGTCCTTCCCGTTTTGCAGAGGAAGCATCGAGTGCAGAGGTGAGCCGGGCTGCAGGGCCGGGTGTCAGGTGGGGTCAGGCCTGAACCCCAAGGCGCCAGTCCAGTCTCTGTCCCACGGGGAGTGGGAGTGCCTGTGGACGGGGAGGGAGCAGGCGTGTGTGTGGGAAGCAGGCCTGGGATGTGCTGGGCACCGCGGTGCGGCCGTGAGTCCCAAGTCACAGACGCCGGGCCGGGGCCGGGCTCGGGCAGGGGCTGGAGGTCCCCCGGCTGAGACCGCAGAGCCTGGGAATTGCGGGGCCGGGACTCCCACCCTCCAGGCCCTCGTCCCCGCGTGGCGGGGGGCATCCTGCAGCCCCCCTCACTCCAGCGCAAGCCTGGCACAAGCCCTTTCGCGGCCTGGTCTCCCTAAACCCTGCACGGCCCTCCGGGTTGGGCCGCAGCGCTCTCCTGCCTCACCTGCCGGGAGACTGCCCTGTCACCCATCCTGTCCAAACAGCCAGGAGGCGGGAGCCAGAATCTGGACACTGGCCTGTCTGATGTCAAAGTCTCATCTCTGTCCTGAGTTACTTCCTAAGGCTTTCTGAAAGTGTATCAGATCCATTTCATTAACTTCGGGAGAAATGTTGCTTTAAAAAAGGAAACATTGACAATGGGTATTTTACAAGAGTGCGAAACATAACATTTCGAAATAAAATATTCTGCACCATCCTCACCGTGCCTTAGGGTTCCCTTACGGGCTAATGACTGCCGAGAGGAGCAGAAGGCCGTGCCGCTGTCAGTGGGGTTTGAAGGACTGATGCTGAGGATGGAAGGTCCCTGGGTGCGGGCTGTCCTCGGAGCAGCACACCCCGTGGGGAGCGCCCAGGCGCTTGGGGTGAGCCTGCCCTGGGCCCCAGTTCCGAGGCCATGGCCGGAAGCGAGTGATGTAGGGAAAGTGCAGAACAGACTGGGGTTGGAAGGGGAGATGTAAAAAACTAGGATTGGCGTCTTCCCCGGGAGGGACTGTCATTTGGAAGCCCAGTAAAGGGGGTTACTCCGTTACATGCACGGCACATGGCATTTTCACGTGATTACGCCTGGAACAGGAAACATGTAGGAAGCTGTTTTCATAGTTTTCTTTATTAACGTTTACATGAGTTAAGGAGCATGCAAACAGATCTGGCAAAAACATGTCAGTAGTAAAACAACAAAGCTGCTTTTAAAGAGGGAAGTCACTGGCTTGTGAGTAATCATATCTTACCTCAGCTGGAAAAGGAGACAGGTTTTCCAAGCTCAGACATGCAGCCAGTGTGAACGGTGGCACAGATGAAATAGAGCTCAAAGGCAGGTACCTTTCCATCCGCTCATCCATCCATCCACCCACCCATCCACCCTTCCATCCATCCATCCATCCATCCATCCATCCATCCATCCATCCATCCATCCCTCCATCCATCCAGGCACTCTTCTAGGAAATTGGGAATCATCAGTGAACACAACAGACGAAAATTCTCACCACCAGGATGCTACATTCTAGAGGGGAGAGACAGAGAATCGAAATTGGTGAGTACATCACAGAGGTTATTACAAGATGGTGAAGACTGTCAATAAAGCAGGGTTGGAAATGAGCCGTGCCAGCAGCAGGGTACAAGAGTGATGGTTTTGAATCGGGTGGTCCTGGAAGGCTGCATGGAGAAGGTGACACTGGATCAGAGACTTGAAGAAAGCAGTCTCCCTGCTTACATGGCTGGAACCAGAGTACAGTAAAGGAGGAGAAGGCCGGGTACTGGTTAAGCCTGCACAAGGGTGTGTACCTGATCTCAACAACCCAAGAGGAGCTTTAGGGGCTCTATTTTAGCGTGAGTCAGAAGCTGAGACTTAGAGAGGCTAGGTAACAAGTCTAAGGTCGCAGAGCCACTGAGTGCCAGGATTAGGGAGTAAAGACAGGGATGATGGACACACTGTATCTGCATCTTTCAGTCAAGTATGAGAGAAATAGTGAGGAAAGTTTTTCTCAGGTGGAAGAGAGTAACAAAAACCCATAGGCAACATTTTCTTGTCTGCTCAGAAACCGAGGGTCATCTAGGCAGCGGTGGGGCTTTGCTGTTTTCTTCTTGTAAAAGCAGAGCCAGGGAAAACCCAACTGGAATGATCTGGAAGCTTCTGGAGTATATGGGTTTATAGACCCCACCTTTACCTATCCCATAAGAATTTGAGGGTCGGGTGAAGAATAGGGCTGAGCCCTTTACATTTTTTCACAAGATTCCTGGGCAGTTCTGGGATCATGCTTTAAGATATACTCCTGGGACCCCCAGCTTCTTAGCAGAGGTGGAAAGATGACTACGGAACCTGCATTTTATTTATTATTTATTTATTTATTTATTTATTTATTGCGGTACGCGGGCCTCTCACTGCCGTGGCCTCTCCCGTTGCGGAGCTCAGGCTCCGGACGCGCAGGCTCAGTGGCCACGGCTCACGGGCCCAGCCAATCCGCGGCATGTGGGATCCTCCCGGACCAGGGCACGAACCCGCGTCCCCTGCATCGGCAGGCGGACTCTCGACCACTGCGCCACCAGGGAAGCCCGGAACCTGCATTTTAGATAAGACGATTCTTATGGCCATAAGGTGATTAGAAGTGGCCATTTTATCATCCCATGAAGGGTCTGACTTTGGGGGACATTGAAGGAACTGTAGGAAATAACCACCCAAATTTACCCATGTTCCATTTAAAAACACAATTATTCCGAGTCAAAATCAATTAGTTCATTGACTTTTTTTTTTTTTTTGAAGATGTTGGGGGTAGGAGTTTATTAATTAATTAATTAATTTTTTCTGTGCTGGGTCTTCGTTTCTGCACAAGGGCTTTCTCCAGTTGCGGCGAGCGGGGGCCACTCTTCATCGCAGCGCGCGGGCCTCTCACCGTCGCGGCCTCTCTTGTTGCGGAGCACAGGCTCCAGACGCGCAGGCTCAGTAGTTGTGGCTCACGGGCCCAGTTGCTCCGCGGCATGTGGGATCCTCCCAGACCAGGGCTCGAACCCGTGTCCCTTGCATTGGCAGGCGGATTCTCAACCACTGCGCCACCAGGGAAGCCCTAGTTCATTGACTTTTGAATGTCCACCACACAGTATTGGAGAGGACAAATTAAAAAAACAAACAAACAAATGTAAGCAATCTTTTTGTGTTTTGCTAGTGATCAAGTTCTGCTTTTCGGTCTTTTATTTAATGCTATTTCTGTCTACAAGTGTCTTTAGCTCCGCTCATTGCTCTGGCTCCATCTCAGCTATTCTCCTCTGTAGGCAAAGTTCTAGAAGTTCAGCGTTTACAGGACTTTGCTGTTTGGTGAGAGCCGCAGTGCTTCGGCCGCTTGTGGAATCGTGGCCTGACTCTTCCCGCCCCGCCGTCCACGCCCGCGTCCCTCCGAGGAGGGCCAGCCAGGGCCCTGTGTTTGGCCCAGCTGTTTTGGATGCCCCCCCCCCGGGGATTTCTCGGGGCAAGTGACTCAGCGTGACTCAGCAACCTGGCTTTTTAGGGGAGCCAAAATACTCTGCCACACGGCCAGCATGTGGTAAACATTCACACTGCTTAGCAAGATCACTGTAAATGAAACACACCAGGGAAAAGGAAAAAGGCCCAGATTTCCTCACACCCAAACTGGAGAGATCGGATCAAGGATGCAGAGGACGAGCTGAGAAAGCATCTTCCCCCTGGGGCCCAGGTGCAGAGCTGTTGCCCCGAGGTGGGCGGGGAGGAAGAAGCAGTAACACCTGAGTTTCCATGTGCAGAGGGGTCCGACGGGAGTGTCTCCTCCTGGCTTGAAAAAGAAAACAGCCGGCCACGAAGGAAGCAGCACAAATGGTTTGATGCAACTGCCACCGTGGCGGTATCGGCCTTATTTACCGGGGGGGAAGGTACCCTTTATTCCAAAGTTTTAAGCTTAGTGAATCTTTAGCTTCTTTTCGTTCCCTTTTCTTTCTTAGTGGCGTAAAAGCACAGCTCTTTAAAAAGGCCATGGTAGCCGCTGACACTTGGCATATTCTCTACGAATGGGATTTTGATGCTGTGGATCCTGCCAAGAGGGACCTTCTGGCATCCCTCCTTGGAAAGCCAGTGCGAGCTCTCGGACTGTCTCCCCTCGGCATTTCTAGGGTCATTGTGTTAAGCCTTCGGCTAAAGAACAGCCTCTTTGAAGCAGCTGGTTTGGGCCGGCCTCCTCCTCCCGGGATGGTTTCTCGGTATTTGGTGCTCACGTGACAGAGAACATACACTGGATTCCTCGCCTTTTAGAGTCCGTTGTTTTCTTCATCTGAAGTAGCTTGTTATGCTTTAGAAAGATTTTGCTTTTTAGGTCATAAAGTGGAGCTTGAAGACTGGAAGAGGGTTTTTTGTGTGTGTGCGTGTGTTTTGTTTTGTTTTAATGTCTTGACTCTGTGTTGGATGTTTGAAGTTTCTGAGAGCAAGAGAGGAGAGCCTGAGGTTGGCTTGGAGAGGTTTTACAGGATGTCCAGCTTGTCCTAAGGGGGCGGCATTGAAGGGTCAGGCTTGGGCTCAGGGTTAAGCCCTGGTCAGATGGGTCAGGTGGCTTTCAGGCAGGCGTCCCCTCTCCCGCCGACCTGCTCTGGTTCTTTGAATGGCACCTAATACCCTTGTAATGTTCTCAGAGAATGAGCTCCCCGGGAGCAGGGCCTGGTTCATCCTTTGCACCCCTGTACCACAATGCCTACAACGGTGCGTGGCACAGGCCATGAGAAGGGATGGATGAAGATGCATTTGAAATGTTGGCTGCAATGAAAAATTCTCTAAGGGGAAAGCTGGGAGGGATAAATTAGGAGTTTGAGACGAACAGGTATACACTACTATATATAAAATACGTAACCAACAAGGACCTACTGTAGAGCACAGGGAACTCTACTCAACATTTTGTAATAACCTACAAGGGAAAAGAATCTGAAAAAGAATATACACTACACATACATATGTATATATCTACATACATATATATACACGCATACATACATATAGTATAACTGAATCACTTTGTTGTACACCTGAAACTAACACAACATTGTGAATCAACTAGACTTCAATTTTTTTAAAAAAAGACAAATTCTCTGCATCAAAGTCCATTCACTGATTCTTATTTTAAAACAAGAGATCAGCGTCTCCAGTTGCTCCCAAATCAGTGGGAAAGGGGCAATGAGAAGGCCCGCGTGTATGTACTGAAAAATGTCTGCTGAGCAAGGAGCCCAGGGAGGAGAAGAGCTGAAGAACACCGGGCCGACACCGAAGTACAGGACATCCACAGCCAGGTGCAGACTGTGTTACCATTTACGAATGGATTTTGACCGTCAGGGAATGCTACCAAATGTGTTTTTGATCCCGTCGGTATCAAGAGAAAACCAGTAATTGATTGCTTTTTACAAAAGACACTCACATGGTCTGAGTTTCGTTTTGTTGTTTAATTTTTAACTGACAGCACCTCCTTTCAGTTTGCTTCTGGAAAGAAAATTGTAGTTAGAGGTGACCTGCTGTTTACCAGAGTCTCTATAGGGAAGACAGCACGGGCCTCCTCAGAGATGTCCCAATTTTTCTTCAACCGTACTGTTTTTTTCCCGCGTGAAGCCCTTTGGAAACTGAAGTAAATGCCAGCTCTGATCTCTCACCTCCGCCCCGCCCCACTATGGACTGGATGTTTGTGTCCCCCCGCAGATTCATATGTTGAAGCCCTAACCCCAGTGTGATGGTGTTTGAAGGTGGGCCTTTGGGAGGTGGTCAGGATTAGATGAGGGAGGGGCCCCCATGATGGGATGAGTGTCGTATAAGAGGAGACGCCAGGGAGCCTGCTGCCCCTATACCCCATTTGTGGAGCTGGCTGCAACCCTGCAGAGGGCCGAGGGCTCTCCCCAGACACTGACTCTGCCAAGGTCATGATCTTGGACTTCCGGCCTCCAGAACCGTGAGAAGTACATGTCTGCCATTTAAGCCGCCCAGTCTGTGGTGTGTTGTGATAGCAGCCTGAGCTACCCACCCCTTCAACTCTCCCCACTCAATCCTGGGCCCCCGGCGCCCTGGCCCCGGCCCCTCGGAGGGCTGTTCCCTCCGGGAAGTCACAGCTGCCCAGGGTCCGGCTCCAAACATCAGCCCTCCCCTCTGACCCCTCCCAGCCGCCCCTGCCTTCTGGGTTATGTCCAGACTCTGACTGTCCCGCAGGCCCGGCGGGTCGCGCCCTGTCCCTCTGTCCAGCCTGAGCTCCTGCCCGGCCTGCTTGCCGCTCTCCGGGACCCCGAGTTCTCTCCCGTGCTAGGTGCGGGTGCCTGCGTCAGTCGCCCTCTCTGGGGCTCCCTTCATCCCCTCCCTTTCGTGGCCTGGCCCTTCTTTGTCCCTCAGTCTCAAGTGTCACACTCCCCAAATCTTCCCTGGCCCACCTGGGCCCCCTCCGCCGGAGCCTCACCCTCAGAGCCACCCGCGCTGGGCGGGGCTGCTGCCCGGCCGAGTCCTGTAAGCTCTTCAGCGGAAGGACTGCGGTGGCCCGTGGCCCTGGCAGGGAGCTTTCACCGCAGACCCGGCGGGTGGAGCCATGTTCAGGGGCCAGAACTGTCCCCGTCTCATTGGGGCGCTAGGGCAGCGGCTCTCAAAGTGTGGCCCTTGACATGGGCCCACTGGGAGCATCAGGGATGCAAATTCTCCGACCTCACCCCGGACCCATGAGTCAGAAGCCCCGGGGAGAGGGCGAGGTCTGTGCCGACAGGCCCCCCCCGGGGGATTCTGACGCTTGCCGAGTATGAGGGTCCCTGGGCCGGGGAAGGGATGATGAGGATACCTTGCAGCTCCTCTGGCCGCCTCCCCTGTCCCCTGTGCGCTCAGGTTTCGACGTAAGCATCCAAAGCCACCAGAGGGGGACCCCTGTGTCCCGAAGGCACGCTCAGAGGATATAGTTTGTCACCCATAGCTTAAAACCAAGTGTCAGCAAACCCACGGGAGACCAGGCCAGACCAGATTTTGGAAGAAAGGGAGCCGAGTGTCCATCGGTGGGTCCAGCTAAAGGCTCATCAGCTACTGTCTTGGGCCCCTGGGCTCCCAGCCAAGCACACCTGACGGGACTGGGAGGGGGTGTTAATGGTCATCGGGTTGGGGAAGGAAAGGAGCCAGAAGTGCCGGTGAAAGTCCAAGACTGGAGCAGTGGACGCTGCCTGGAATCCGGGTGGCGGAGCTTGTTTCTTTTCGGGCCTGGACATTTAATGTGCTGCGTTCGTGTACTCATAAAATGTTATTGCCCAAAAGGAGCCCTGAAGGTCACTTGGTGCTGTTTTTAAAGTTACAGTGAGAACAGAGGTCTCAGCCACTCCTTCTCCCCTGTGTCCTCAGCAGGCGCCAGTCCCGGGAGCCGGGAGGGGAGGGGGGCCTCTCACCTGGCACACGGTGGTCCCCAAGGCTGCCTGCCCCTTCCTCTTGTCCCCCAGGCCGCTAGGGGGTGAGGGAAACGGGTGGGGAGTCGTCAGAGTGGTTACGCCACCTCCGAGAGGTCCACCCCAATCGTTGGAGGCTTTCTAAGGATAGGGGATACGCAGCTTCTTTTATTCTTTGGTTTTAACCCAATTCTTGGGCAAAGGGGAGATTTGCCCTTGGG
>NW_021146561.1:0-25000 GCF_002837175.3 Physeter macrocephalus
TGGGCTTTTCTCCAGACCAAAGAGCCGGAGCCCCTCTACTCTTTAACGTGACTTCAAGGACCTCCTCGTCCTGGTCACTGTTCTCTGAACGTGCTCAAGTGATGAGAGATGGAGCCCAGGGCCGACGCGGTGCTCTAAGTAGGGTGTGGCTGGTGGGGAATGAAGCAGCGTCCTCACCTCCTTGGAACTGGACATCGCACCTCTGTTAATGGAGCCGCGGGTGGCCGGAAGCGTGGGCAGCCGTCAAATCTCAGGAGCAGCTCAGCTGCCTTTCTACCTCCGCCTGCACCCCATTCCAGCCATTAGGTCGTCCGCTTCTTGGGCTGTAACTGGCATCCTGAGCCCAGGTCTGTGGCTCACCCTGTTAGAGAGCGCCTCGTCCGTGCCGGCACCTCAGGGTCCTCACCGCTCTCACCCTCCCACACTGTTTTGTTTTTCACCGCATGAAGGACAACGATTCCTTTTTTCTTCTTCACTTCGTTTTGTTCTACCTGGGCAGCACAGCTTGCGGGATCCCAGGTCCCCAACCAGGGATTGAACCCGGGCCGCGGCAGTGAAAGCGCCGAGCCCCGACAGCTCGGCCACCAGGGAGTTCCCAAGGACAACCGTCCTGACCATCTGAGCCTGGGCCCATCCTTCCCGGGAGATGCGACGGCTTGTGGCCCCTGGGGAGTGGCCGCGCTTCGCTGCAGAGCTGCCCGGGGCGCCTCCAGGAGCTGCCCGAGGGGCCTGGGACCTCAGCCTCCTGTGTGCGGAGCCCGACGTCCTGCGTGGATTCGGTTCTCTCACAAGCGCCTCTCGCCCCGCCGTTCCCGTATGTCCGCCCGCCTTCTCCCCGCTCAGCTCCCCGTCCCTCCGGTCGCCCGGCAGCTCATCGGGTACCACCTCGGGCCTTGCCCCCACCCTGTGCTCAAGGCCGGGGCCGGGCCTTTCTCTCCCCGTGTCATCTCTAGGGACGTGCCACAGGGAGGGGACACAGAGATAGTGGTACCTCCTGGGAGAGCGTGGAAAGCTGCAATCGTAGACTTAGAGGGGCCGGGGGGCAGGGGGGTGTCGTCCACTCAGCAGGGACTTAAGGACAGACCCGGGTCCTGACACAAAACCGGGCTATGAAGGAACCGACGGGGACCAGGTATTCAGGACTGCCGTGCGCTCAGGCGTGCTGTGTCCCGTACGAGTGTGCCAAGCCCGGGAGGTGGCAGCCGGGAGCAAACTCCTCCCACAGCGGGGGGGTCCCTTCTTTTAAGGTTCACCCTCTGGGCTGCACGTGCCCCGGATGTCTCCCACCCAGTCCCGTGGGCCCGGATTTGAGAGAGTGGTGGTTTCCTGGCGCCCGCTTTGCCACGGCTGCCGTGCCTCTGCTTTCCCTCCTTCTAGAACAGGACTAACTTCCCAGGTGGCATCCCCGCCAGCTCGCCAGCCAGCCGGTGAGGCTCTCCTGCGCCCCCACGTCGCCTCCTGAAGCGTTAAAAGCGAAGATTGTTGAGGACCCTCGCCACGCGATGATTCTGAGGCTCCCGACCTGGGGAACCTCTGCAGCTGAGCCAGGGGAGCCTCATCCAAGCCCCGCCCCTTCCCGCGGGGGCTCCAAGTCAGAGGGCTGGGGTGCACTGATCCGGGGCGGAGTCAGAACCAAAGGTCCGTTAAATGAAAACTCCCTTTCCTTTAACGAATGCAAACTAGAAGCTGGGGCCAATGATGGGCTATTGCCGCAGGGCTAGTTCTCCTGACTGAATAATAACAAAATGATGGGTACCTTTTAGTGAGTGCTTCTCTGAACAGGAGACTTGGACTCGTTATCTATTCCTATCGAGCCCAAATCTCTTTAAAGCAGGCTGGACCACCTCCACTTTACAAGTAAGGAAATAGAGGCTCAGGGAAGGTTCAAAAAATGCCCGAGAGCCTCCCAACTGCTAAGTCTGGGCCTGAGTTTAGAACTTCGGTATCTGACTCAGAGCTTGTGTTCTTTCTGCCCCGTTCCTCTGCCCCCCTGGAAATAGTACCGAAGAACATCCTCCCCCCGCCCCCCCCCGCCCGCCGCTACCTCTGCCCCGGCTGCCTGCCCGCCGGGGCCTAAAGTCAGGCCCCCTCCCTTTGCGGGGCCGGGCCCGGAGGGTAACGGGAGCCCTGCGGGGTGGAGGCAGGCTGGCCGCCTAAATGCACTCAGAGCTCAGGCCAGAGATCAAACAGGGCAGCGTCGGAGCTGCCACGTGTAAATCACCCCTCAGAGAGGGGCAGTTCCAAGGGACCAGCGAACTCAGAGATTCCCACAGACATCCAACACCACCCTCGGGTCCTCCCTGCATCCCCTCGCGGGGTGCCTGGGAACCCAGACACCGAGTCCTCCCAGGCTTCATCGCCCCATCTAGGATCTCCTGCGGCGGAGCTCTGGATCTGGCCCCCACAGTAATTAACACTCGCACGCGGCCTGTGAAAGGGCGGAGGGTGACTGACCTCAGATTCAAAACTTGCGGCTACTTCCTGGCTGTGTGACGAGAGACCGCGCCTCGCAAGTTAAATAACCACGCTTTGAAACACAGCGACGGAAAGCATGGTGTGGAGCCGTGGTCTGGGGACGGGCTGGGATGGCGTGTGGAACCCACTGATGCATGGTTGGCACCTAGAAGAGGTGAGGCCCTTCCCCACGCCGGCCCTCCAGGAGGGTTTTCACAGCCGTCACCCCTTGAAACGTCATAACCCTCGGATAATAGGGCAGGATCGTCTCTGCCCCTTGAGGAATTAGGTTCCACGATTAAGCCGAGGTCACCTGGCTTTAAGTGTCAGCCTTAGGACTTGAATCTGGCACTGCCAGGCCCCCGATTACCTTTTCTTTTCCTGCTTCATGTGTTACCTTGGCGGTAAGAGATTTATGCCTAAAATTACCCATAAACTTCGAATAATTTTTCCCTGTGCAGTGATAGTGTTGGTCGTGATGCCTAATACTTTGAATTCCCTCCCTGTTTTGAGAGACCGGAGACCAGGCAGTTTCGCAAAGATGCTCTGCAGAAGTGAAGCGCACCCTGGGAAGGGATCCGTCAGTGTCACTCACGCCTGGTGACCGTCGGTGTCTATTCCGGGTCCCTCGGAAAAGCTGGGGGTTGTCACCTTCTCTGGGCCTTTGGGTGACGTTCTGTGGCTGCAGGTTGGGCGTCGAAATGACAGCACAAATAACCCCCTCCTTGGCCTTCACCCCTCCCATCCAGCTCCAGCAGCTCCGGATCCTGTGGGAACCGGAGCTGAGACCCCTGCCCTGGGGAAGCCGGGGTCCCCAGTGGACCCCTCATCACCCCCAGGGCCTGCTTCTCGTCTTCCAGCGCCACGGGCAGTAACCCCTCGTCCTGTGAAGGCTGAAGAAGGAGGAATGTCACATGAAAGGTGCCCGAGGAGGCCTGGCCAGCATCAGGCCCACGATGGCAGGTGCCAGGTGGTTAGCATTAAGGCAGTGCCGGTGGCGGGGGTGGGGGCTGGGCTGGGGGTTTGCTGGGAAAGAGCTGGTGCGGACGCTAACGGCCCCCTCGGCCTGTGGATCCTCGTCCTTCCTTCCTTCCGCCTGCCCTCGGCCTCACGCTGCCTTAAGTGACAAGGTTCTCACGTGCACTGTCCCAAAGGCTCCCCGACCGGGCCTGTGGCCTCCGCTGGGCCACCGTGCTCTTCCCCTAACACAGTCTGAGCTTGTGCCCCTCCCGTGGCCTCCAGGCTCCCCGGCCGGGCACCGAAGGCCTGGTGGTCCAGCCTCCCCCCTCCCCAGCACACGCCATCCTCCAACCCCACGGAGACGTCCACAGTTTTTGTGCTTCTGGCACTCAGCACGTTACACGATCAGGTGGAAGGAACGTGTCTCCAGCGTGGCCAGGAGCATCCCGGGCACACCGCAGCCCCACGGCAGCGTGAGGGGCGCACCGTCCTCTTCTGGGGCAGCAATTTCTTGAATCAGGCAGAAGCCCCAGAAGAAGGTGTGAGTCAGGATTGCTGAGCCTGGAGGGAAGGGCCTCGGTAATTAGTATCAGGATAGATCGGTTTGAGGATCCCTTGTCCCCCCGTGAATGTATAGAATGTTAAAGATTCAATTAATCCCTGAGCACTGACGAAGTTTCCTTATTCTATTTTCCTTCCCTTGAAACGTTTTGGACATTTTCAGAAATATGAAGTGAAAAACAAATAAAATATAACATGCCGCACTGGGCTGTGGGTGCCCCCTCCCGGGGGTGAAGCTCCTCTCATCCAGATCTCTCCCCGGTCCTTGCACTGGAGCCGCCCTCGGGCCAGCAGCTGCCTCTTCTTCATCTTTGTGTCCCCAGAACCTGGCTTACAGTCGGCACGTAGCCCAGGGCCAGTGCTTGTTGAATGAATGAGCTGATCTCCAAAACCAAGATGGATTATTTCGTCTAATAAACTGCGGTGAATATCACCATGCCTTTGACCGTCGGGGTTGATTGACCAGTCCTATTGCTTGATTTTGTCCACATTTTAACCAGACCTTCTCGTTGCATCCCAGCATCTGCCTATGAGCTTTGCAGGTTCCACCCCAGCCTGGTCGTACCACGTGCTCCACACTCTCAAGTGTGAACCGCGCGGGGCTTCTACCTTGGGGTTGAGTTGAACAAGAGTGAAAATGTTTGTGCTCTCAGCCTCTCGCTCTTTTCCTTAATAAGAGAGGAAACGTTACCAATGGCAAGGTCTTCAAAAGGCCACCTCGCAAACTCCAAATTGACTTGAAAGCACACAATCTTTCGCTGGAGGCCAGGGTTGGTATGTTTCTTATTACACCAGTGACCCTCACCCCGAGAACCCTTTGTAGATGGGCCTTTTTTCTAGACAACCCACTGATGAGCAAATGATCTAACAGATTTCACACCACATAAATTTAAGCCTAATAAATGCCTTCAAATTCAGAGCTCCTAACTCTGGGTTCAGAGAGGTAGTCTCTTTACAAAAGCAATCATGTAGACAATTAATAAACCCACACACAGCACTGGGAAAGAGTGAACTCTGCTCCTGTCCCCCGATCCCCAGTCCCAAACCAAACTCCAAATGATTAACTTCGGGAAATGTAGATTTACCCTGGGGCTCCTTATTGGGACAGGAGGCGTGTCCATGGTAAGGTCCACTTGGCTGTAAACATATAGTGCCCTGTCCAGTACATTAGCCACTGGCCACATGTGGTTCTTTCAATTTACATTTATATTAATTAAAATGTAAAATTCTATTGTTTAATTGCCTTGGCCCCTGTTGTTAGTAGCTACTAAATTACAGCACAGGATAGAATGTCTGTCATCACAGAAAGTTCTATTGGACAGCGCTGGTCTATTATGCAGGCAAAACCTCTCAGGGCCCCAATTGCTTCTGCTTTGTCTCAATTATCGGTAACCACACCCCCCGGGACTGTTTTATTACATTCGTTTAGGTAAGCAAAATGAGGTGAAGTTCATACTGAGGGAAGATGTAGAATAAAAGAAAAAATCTTATTGTTAATGAGAAAAAAAATAAAAAAAGAACTTTGTCTTAAATCTGCTGATGAGCTCATCTTCTTTCAACTCTTTGCTATTTTGGGTGGCGTATTTACAGCTTAGGCGGTGAATAATCTCGATTATTCAGGGCCAGAAAATAAAATCTGCTTTCTCATACCAGTAAGACAGTTGCTCTGTCTGAATGAACCAGGTGATTTGCTCTGGCCGGTTGTCCTTAAGCCGCTAAGGGCAAGTACGTATCTACCAGCGGCAGTAAGGGCCTCGGAGATCCCTGAGGTCCACAACCTCATGTAGGTTGGGGTGGGAGGGGTGGGAGTGGGGCGTGGCAAACGCAGGAGTGGGAGGGCTTATCCGTGGCCACATGGCCACCCTGTGGCAGAGCCAGTCCTCCTGACTCCTTCCCCAGCTCGTTCTCCTTAGTGAATCACATACCACCTCTCCTGGGATGTTTACGCCTTGGTTTAACAAGCTCTAAAATGGGGAAAGCCTTGCCCTTGTCTCGTAGAAGGAGCTACTTACAGACGTCCTGGGAGGTACGGCCCTAGATCGGAATTGCAGGGCATCCCCAGAGCGGGCCTGCTCAGCTTCTACACTGGGAAGTGGGCTTCTCCTCCTAAGACGAGGGATTTCCCAAACGTGAGAAGCGGGTTTAGATGAGGGAAAGCCCAAAAGAGTGACAAACGGTCAGTCGCCTTCATCCACAGACGAAGCTGCCTGCTTAAACAAATTGCATCCTGGACATCCCTCGCAACTCCAGACCTCGGTAGCTTCCTGTTCAGCATCTTTTTTGGGGGGGGTATTTTAATGGCACCTCAAACTTATTAAACTTACCCCAAAACTAAACTGATAGTCACCCTTCTCAAATCTGATGCCCCAATATTCACCAGGTCAGCGAATAGACCATCATGGTCTTGGTTAAACAAGCCCAAAGTCCTGGCATCATCCTCCACCCCTCCCCATCCCTTGGCTAACTGTGTCATTACCCTGTTTTCAATTCTTTAATGACTTCCGTTGACCTTAAGAGAAAGTCAAAGCTCCTTTATTAACTTGGAACCCTTACCTAGGCTTCCCCTTCCTCTCGCTGGTCTCCCCTCTCTCCCTCCATGTCGGATACATCCCTCGGCATCTGTCAGTCTCTCTCAACTCCATGCGCCTTTCTCCCGTAGACGCTTTGCAGTTTCCTCTTTCTGAATCCCTCCTGGGGTGCCAGGCCTTGGCCCGTGAAGTCTACTCACACTTCCCATCTCAGCTCAAGCATTACTTCCTCAAGGGCATCTTCCATGCCCTCTTGTCAAGGTCAAATCCCAGGCACAGGTTCTCAGAGCACCATGGATCTGTCCTTCAGAGCCTGCATTGCAGCTGCAATGTCTCCTTTATTCATGTGATAACTAGACAAACATCTCTCACCCCCACTAGATTGTAAGCCCCATGCTGACAGGGGTCACCCCTGTGTGCTCACACAGAACCCCTGGCCCAGCACAGAGGGAGCACTCTGTAATACTGAATGAATGAATGAGTGAGTGAGTGAGTGAATGAATGAACGAGCTCCACTGTGGAGTAGGTCACAGCTGGGTTTGAATCTTGGTTCCAGTATCTCCTCAGTTGTGCGAACTTGAGCAAGTCATTTAATCCCTCTGAGATTCACCTTCCTAATATGTAGAAGAAGAACCTAATATTTCCTACAAGGAACTCAGGACAAATGAAATGATGGTGATAGCATGCCTAAAATAGCCACTGTGTCTGGCACACAGGAGGTACTCAAGCAACGGCTGTGGTCATCATCTAAACCTCCTCCCCGTTGGAAGACTGGGTATCCTACTTAATATCCTTTAACGCTTCCTTGTGTTTTTTTTGGTTTAAATTGGCCTGTGTGTCTGCTGTTTGCAACTAAAAAACCCTATAGGGAATGTAGCTGTAGTCCAGACTGACAAAATAAAATCATCAAGTTCCAAGTTGATGCCTATATTACTTCTTTCTAATATTTTTTTAGTACAAACGTTAACTCAATTCTACGAGCATGTCAACCCTCAGAGGCATGTACTGTCATTATCCCTATCTTACCCAGTGAAAACTGAGACACAGCAAAGCTAAGTAACTTGTCTGAGGTCACACAGCTAATAAGTGCCAGAGACAGGACTCAGACCCAAGCTGCCTTGCGTTTAACCCTTGTACTCTGCTACTTGATCTATATTTTGAAGAATTAACCCCAAAGCAATTAAAGGTAAATAAACAAAATGCTTGAAACGTTACATAGACCACTCCCTCCACTCCCATCACCTCCACCAAGATCCAAACTACGTAAAAAAACCCAAACATATGTATACTTATCACATACGTAGAAAAAAGACATGAAAGGAATATACCAAAACAATGATTACCTCTGAGTGATAGGATCGTACATAGTTAAAAAAATTTTTTTCTTCACCAATTTTCAACACTATAAAATGTATTACTGCTATAATCTAAAGAAACAAACTTTCTGAAAAGTAAGTGAATTTCTGAGTAGTAAAAAAAGAAA
The DNA here is from genome assembly GCF_002837175.3 of Physeter macrocephalus. NCBI lineage: Eukaryota > Metazoa > Chordata > Mammalia > Artiodactyla > Physeteridae > Physeter > Physeter macrocephalus. Next base: position 7,987 of record NW_021146561.1, read on the forward strand.
AAGAAAGAGAGAACGATATCAAAAAGTACCACTGTATTCAAAATCCAAACAGAAAAGGAAGAGAAGGGAGTATGACATGGCCATTCTCCCCAAAGCTTTGCTGGATGAGGCCCATCTTTGTGGACCTGTCTGACAGCTGAAATTCTCATTTTTCAGGCAAAGCTCTCTTGGAATTTCCAATAATAAATAACCTTGGACCACAATTAGCCCACTCAATATTGGGTAATATTAGGTAGTAGTTGAGCATTAATTTGGTGCCTGGGAAAAGCCCTCACCGGGATGCAGAGGACACCTGGTCTCTAGCCTGAGCTTGGCTGTCCCCTCATCAAGTGCCTTGGAAAATCTCTAGTCTCTTCATTTACCAAAAGGGAGTGGTTGTACCTGCTTCATCACCTTTTGATCTGCTGTGAGTTGCAAGAAAGACAGCAAACCCTCACTATTGTAAGCGCTTCACATAGATGAACTCATTAAGCTTCAGGACAACCCAGCAAGTTAGATATTATTATCATCCCCATTGTACAGACGAGGAAAATGAGGCATAGAGCAGCTAAAGAACCTGCCCTGGGTCACATGATTGATAAAAATAGAGCCAGGACTCAAATCCAGGCAATCTGGCTGTCTAGTGAATTGTATGTGGTCGGAACCACTATGCCGAGGGACAGCTCTCAGCTCTGAATGAGATTCAACTCAGGAAAGAGCTTGATGTAGTTCAAAACACTAAAAAAAGAAAACAAAAACCAAAAAGAACAAAGCAAGCAGTTAGTTTCGGGTCATTTTAAAGGAAATGGCTTCTTGGTTTGGGGCAATGTTTTAGAATGGTTAGTGATTAGGAAATAGGTATAAACCTAGCAAAGGCTGCACATAAATAACACATTTCCACCTCTCATTGGGGAAAAAAAAAATGTTTCCACCAAGAACACAGGAGATTCCCCAAACAGGAAGAGAGACGCCTTACTCAATAAACTGGTGATTTGGTGTTTATATGTCCTGCTCCAGTAATCTGCCATTCAGACAGCAGAGAGATCATGTAATTAGACTTATGAAAATTGCTTGGGCAGAGCAACCTCGAAACTTCCTCCCTCTCTCCATGAATCAGTGTGTCCTTCAATGCATCGGTTGACCAGAAATTTGGTGCAAGTCCTACGCTGGACCCACACTCCCAAGTTGCGTTAGTTGCCTTTGATGGGAAGTGAATATTGTCTTCAAGCCTCCTTGGTGGAAAAGACCTAACAAGGTCACCTGGTTCACCCCTTTCCCCACTTACCCTCTTCCACCTAAACTATCGTCAACAGATGAGGTGAGGTTCTCTTTGCAGGGACCTCCAGGGAAGAGGAGTATCTGGCCTCCCCCCGGGGAAGCCCTCATCAAAATGTTTAGGGCCTGTGGAAGAGCTGCGGCAGAGGCCAGCTTATCAAGGTGGGATTTATTTACTTACTGTCCAAATCATTTCACATCAGATTGGCTTGTTGCCCTCTCAGCTCACGGGCTGGAGAGCGGAGGTGACAGATCACTCCATTGCTTACTTAAGCAACCATAAACAGGACTTGAAAGAAGGGCGTTTGCTGCATACGCAGCTCATCTTTGGAGAATCTGACATGCTTCACGTTGATGGCAAACTTCTGCTCATTGTCTCAAAAGGTCTTTACTACTTTTCTCCTTTTTCTGTTCCCAGGGGAAGGCATTTTCCTTAGAAAATTCACTAGCTTTACTCCAAAGAGAGCAGTAGAATAATGTGGGTCTAAGCCAGAAAGTGGTGTCCAGTCCCAATGGCCTGGGGGCTGTTGAAGGTTTTCTTTCCCACCTACGGGGACTTAAGGGCAGGAGGCAGCTCCCCAGGTTTTGTGGCACTTTTAAGTTTATCAGTTTGCCAACACCCCTTGAACTCTAAAGGTGCCTTTGATTATCCACCATTTGGGGTGCAATAGGATTAAGTTGTAATGAAGTTAGAATGTCTAAATAAAGGCTGATCTCTACGATATATATACAGGAGTAACACATTGTGAATTTCATGCCATAATTTCAGTTTAAAGTATTTTATTCTTCTTCTCACTGCCCTCCCCCCTCCAACACCCTCTTTCTCCTCCAAATAAGGGAGAAAATGGGATGTTGACAACCCGTGCCAAGCCCAGTGCCACACTTGGCTTTGGGCTTTTAGAAAGGACATTATTTAATTAAATTATCATAAGAACCCTACGGATTTGCTTATCATTACAGGTGGGGAAACGGAAGCTAAGACGGGCTATGGCTTTTAGCTTGTTTAGCTACACTGACACGGTTAGTCCTGCTGTTGGCTTTCAAGCCCAGGTCTCGTGATGCCAAAATCCAGATGCCTTCTTTTGCCGCCGTCGTACCTGCCAGACCGTGGGGACTGGTTAGTGGTCAGAGAGGTGAAGTCTGGTCACCAGAGGCACATGCAGGCACCAGAGGGGTGTGTGTGGGGGGGGTGTCTGACATACAAGAAGCTAGAGGATTACGAGAAACAAAAAAGATAAAATATGCTGAGAGAAATTACTGAGGATATGACATTTAAATCTAGAGGAGGAGGTAAAATAAATAATATGGTCAAGCAGGAAATAGAAACCATTACCCAATACCTGATCCAGCGAGAATTCTCCCTGGGACTCTTTTCCCATTGACAGGGTCTAGAAGTGAGGTCAAAGACACACAACAAGTAGCACTGAACGAGTAGCATGTGTGCGTCACTTAACATCTTTCTAGAACCAAGAAGTCTTATCTTAATGTTATAACATCCACCTTTGGAGGATAATAAGCCATTTTGGTTAAGAACAAATAGGCCAGCGCAGTATCCACGCTCACACCGGTGTCCACGGGTACGTGATGTCAGAAGCCACACGCTTACCTGGCTGGAGCCCAGTGGAGAGTCCTGGAATGTCCTCTCCTACAGGATCCCTGGGAGGCAAAGAAGACAGGTGCCTAGCAGGCCCTCAGCTGCCCTGCTGTGTGACATTATATAGGATGCCATTTAACAGGTTGTAGAGACCTTCCTGGGGCCCTGGGGACCATGCCATTTCTTCTACATCCTCATGTCTGGGATGAAGAAAAGTGTGCAAATTATTCCACAGTCTGAAGAATCCACAGCGAGTGGGGGGCTGTGGGAATTAGATGCCTGAGGCAGAGTATGATCTCATCGGCTATTAGCCTTCTCTCACCTCAGTAAATGTCATCAGTGTCTTCTCAGACCTGGACATTTTGAATGAAAAATGTCTCCTTGTGCATCCGCTTCCAACCGGGTACAAAGGATGGTGCAAACAGTTTGGCGGCTCCTCAGTTAAACATAGAATTACCATATGACCCACCAACTCCACTCCTAGGTCTCCACCAAAAGAATTGAAAACAGGTGTTCCGACAAAACTTGCATACATTCACAGCAGCGTTATTCACAATAGCCAAAAGGTAGAAACAACCCAAATGTTCACCCGCTGATGAACGGATAAACAAAATGTGGTCTATCCATATAATGGAATATTATTCAGCCATAAAACAGAATGAAGTACATGCTTTGCCATGGATGAACCTTGACAATATTACGATAGGTGAAAGGGAAGGACACAAAAGGTCGCATATTGTATGATTCCATTGATGTGAATCGTCCCAGAATAGCCAAATCCATAGAGATGGAAAGTAGATTAGTGATTGTCAGGATTGCGGGGAGAGAGAGGAAAGTGGGGAGTGGCTGCTTAGTGGGTACGAGGCTTCCTTTTGGGGTGACGAGAGTGTGCTGGACCCAGATAGTAGTGAAGGTTGTACAACGTTATGCGTGTACTAAAGGTCACTGAATTGCACACTTTAAAATGGTTAAAATGATACATTTTATGTCGTGTGAATTTTACCATGTTATTTGTTAAAAAGGCTATAGCAACGAACCTCTATAGTACTCCAGTGTCATGTTGGCAAATGCTGGGTTTTTTTGTTTTTGTTTTTTTGCTGTACGCGGGCCTCTCACTGCTGTGGCCCCTCCCGTTGCGGAGCACAGGCTCCGGACGCGCAGGCTCAGCGGCCACGGCTCACGGGCCCAGCCGCTCCGCGGCATGTGGGATCTTCCCGGACCGGGGCACGAACCCGCGTCCCCTGCATCGGCAGGCGGACTCTCAACCGCTGCGCCACCAGGGAAGCCCTGGTTTTTTTCTTTTAATTGAAGTATAGTTGATTTACAGTGTTGTGTTACTTTCAGGTGTACAGCAAAATGAAACAGTTATACGTATACGTATATCTATTCTTTTTCAGATTCTTTTCCCATATAGCTTATTACAGAGTATTGAGTAGAGTTCCCTGTGCTGTACAGGAGGTCCTTGTTGTTTACCTGTTTTACATATAGTAGTGTGTATATGTTAATCCCAACCTCCTAATTTATCCCTCCCTCCCCCACTTTCCCCTTTGGTAACCATACATTTGTTTTCCACGTCTGTGAGTCTATTTCCGTTTTGTAAATAAGTTCATTTGTCTCATTTTTTTTATATTTCACATAGAAGTGTTATCATATGCTATTTGTCTTTCTCTGTCCGGGTGCTGCTTTCTAAATCTGGCCCGAGCCTTCTCCTCGGACGATGAGATGGAAAGATGTCCTGCCTCACGGCTCCGCCAGGTACCAGCTCCAGGCAGGATCCCCACTCCGCAGGCCCCCGGCACACACAGCCGCTATCTGCCTGCCCACCGGTAGGGTCTCCACGCCGCTAGACAAAGACCCTTTCTTTCCCCGTGGTCAGGAGGAGCGGAGGGGGCACAGTGGATGCATAAACATGGGAAGGAAGGCAGGCCGCCTGAAAGCTTCCAAAAGCCCCTTTCTGACAAGTGAAAAATGTTGGTGACTAAGTCACAGGCCAGGCTTTTAACAACCCTCGGCATATTTATTTAACCCAGTAAATACGTTTATTAGCACGGCCGCCTCCTTTGTAGAGCAGGTAATGGATTCCCCATATGTTTCTGCTTTGCAGACCGGGGCAGGGCGGCCGACACCTAGCCAGCCTCCTCCAGCCTCCGAGGCAGAGGCCGGGTGTGTTGCCGCTTTGCTGCCTGGCCGGGCCGCGTGTGTAATTACACTCACTCCCAGAGAGAAGGAAACCCCGGGCTGTGGCCTTAACTAGCCCCACGTTGCACGACCGAAGGGCATGTCTCGTAGGAGGGACGAGAGAGGTAATAAAGCTTTCACGTTATTAACTTTTTCCCTTCTGAAAAGAAGCCTGAAAAATGCCATTGCACCACATTAAAGGGCTCACGTGAGAGCGGCCACCGCCTAATGAGGGGCTGGGATCCGGGGCCACATGCGAGGCCTCGGAGGGCCGCTTGGAATGGCACCTTGATGTCGTGCCAGCCCGGGGGGGCACCGGTGCGAGGCAGGGCGGGGGTCGGGCTGAGGTTCGCACCTGACTTGCGGGGCGCGGGCCCAGACGGGCGGGGTGCCACCCGGGGCAGGCAGAGCTGAGCCTTCACCCCTCTGCCCCGGGAACGGGTGTCAGGTCTGAACAAGCATCGCTGCTTCCCCGGAAGACCTTCGGACGCCGTGCGGGAGGTGGCGTGGCAGCAGGCTGGTGTGATCGGAGTGACGGGTGTCAGAACAGGTGTGGGAAGCACCGGGCGCTGAGACCGAAGGCGTGATGGGCTGTGTCGGGGCCGAGACCTCCCAGGGAGCACGACGTGGCCGCCGGCACCTCCAGGGTGAACTGCCGTGTTGCCCAAGGAGCCTCCTGCAGTCTTTCTCCCAGATCCCAGCCATCTCACCCACGGGCCAATGAAAGGATTTTGAACTGTTTTAATTTGTTTTGATGGTTTGACAGGGGGTGACATTTCCTCCCTGGGCGTTCCAGTGAAGTCCAGTGGTCACAAGAATCCGTCATGGGGCAGCGGAAGGATATCACCAGGAGCGATGACAGCCAGGTTTGGCGCTGAGAGCTTGTCTTGCAAGTCTGGTGACCCTGGGTGGGCCCCTCTGCTCTCAGGCTCTCAGGCTCTGACTGGTTGACCCCGTCCGCACTGTGAGGCTGTGTGCGTGTGGGGATGGGGGCTGGAAGTGGGGGGGGGGGCTAGGCAGAAGCCAGCAGAGTGAGAACCTTTCCTCCCCAGCCTCTCCCACATCCTCCCACTGACCTAAGGACTCAGCCATCCTTCGGTAAGAAGAAAAGCAGGCAAAGCTCTGGGTTTGGAGGATGGAGAAGAGCTGTCTAGACCCTAGAATTTGTCTCCTGGTGCAGAATCTCCCTCTGGTCCTCTGATCTGTTGGACCATCTTGCAGGCAGCTCACCAGGTCAGGTCCAGGGACACTTCTCCAGCCCTACTCCCTGGAAATCTGTGTCTCCTCTCTGAGAGCTCCTGGGGACAGGGGGCAGCCTTTCTATCTTCTTGCCCACCCTAGTACTGAGTTCATGTTCCCACCAGAAATAGACCCTGATCTAGAACTGCTGAGTCCAGTTGCACAGGTTGGGAACTGACCAATTGCTGGAGGGTGCAGGGAGTCATATAGACCATCTGCCTATGTGATGGAGTCACCCTAGAGTCGGGGACGCTGAGGCCCAGGGGGGCTTGACTCGACAGGTATTTAAATTTACCTTTGCAATTAGTAAAGCACTTTTGTATGCCTTATCTTATTCAACTCTCTTTGTGGGAGCAGGCAGACATTAAGAATTCATTTATGGGTAAAGTGAGGACCACACAGGGGAAGAGACTGGCCCAATGGCACGTAGCCAGGCTTGGGAGTGGCAGGAAGAGGGCCTGAGTCTCCAGATACCTTGTCCAGTGCTCTGATCACAAGACCATGGGCTTCCCATGAGGCCAATCTGCTCACTGTCTCTCCTTTGCAGGTGAAGGGTCTTCAGGCATCTCTGTATCATCCATACCTGGGTATCCCTGGGAGATAGCTGCTCTGATAAACCTCGAGAGGAAATTCTGGGTTCAAATTCCAACTCTGCTAGCTGACAGCAAGTTACTTAACTCCATTCATTCATTCATCATTCATCATTCATTCCATAAGTATCTACTGGGTGCCTGCTGTGTGCCAGGCATGAATCTAGGCACTGGGGATACCGAAGTAAACCACACATCCACAAATGCCTGCAGTCAGTGCTCCGCAGCTGGGCCCTCCAGGCCTGCCTCCCAGCTGCCCGTTCTCCTTGTGCTTTGTAGGCGCAGCCATGCAGTGACCTCTCCCCGGGGAGCAGAGGAGGAGGTCACATTCTCTCTCTGGGCAGCCTCAACCCTTCGGAGCAGGCAAGGGAGGCGTGGGAAAACTACCCATTCATCCCCGTGCTTAGCTTTCCTGGTCTGGGGTGGCTGAGCGTTGTCATGCTTGAGCTGGTGATAATATATTCTACTGCGAAGTGCTCGTAACATCCGTGCTTGTCTTGGTGAATGATTTTCCCTGATACGCAGAGCATTTCCTATACCGTTCACCGAGCGTTGTTTATTTATAGGGTCGCTGAAGGAAGGGAGATGCCAGTCTCCTCATATGTGAAATGGGGGTGGGGCAGGCTTCGGAAGAGTGCTTCATCCATAGGGAGATTATAATCATGCTATTAAGATGTCTGTGAATGACCTCAAACAGTGCTCAGTGCCTAGGAGGCAATAAGAAGAAAATGCTGCCAATTTGCATGTTTGTTTTTACTGGAGGCAGTGAATTCCACGCATGGAAGGAACGTGTCTTTGCTTGCAAAAGATTCCATGCCTGCCAGACTTGCTCCCATCATTTTTTCAGAGGGGGGACTTTGCAGGTAAGATCTAGAATAGAGAAGCTTGGCGGTCTTAAGATAAACCACTTCTTCTACGAGGCAAAGGCACAGCAAAACTGCAGGCCTCATGAGTTTAAAACAGTCCCTGCCTCTTCCAGGAAGCTTTTCTACATTCGAAAGGGAGAAATCGGAAAAGGCACGCTGAGGCTTCCGGGCTGGAATTCTCTGAGGCAGCAGCTGTCTGCATGTTTGCCCATCAAAGGCTGCATGTCGGGACAGTGGAGGGATGGGAGATGAAAAGAACTTGTGAGTAGCAGGGAATCAGTGAACGCGCAGAATGGCTTCTGAGAAGCATGCCTGAGAAGAAAAATATTACAGGCGAATGCGAAGGATGGCTTTTCCCTCCAAAAAATCCGCTCATGCTGAGACGCCATCTGAATCACTTAGAAGCAGGAGAAGGTGATGCTTCTGGAAACATTAAAGGGGTTTTTGTTTTCACCCTCAAGAACACCAGGGAATGATTACGACTTCCCGTCACGTCATAACGAGAGTGAATATTTATTGATTGTTATCCTCACTTTATAGTTGAGGTGAGTGAGGCCCATCATGTTTCAGTATGAGGACCACGGAGTCAAACTACTTGGGTTCAACTCCCAGCTCTACCACTGTTAACTACAGGTGATTTGGGGAAAGTTATTTATTCTCTGTGCATCAGTTACCCCATCTGTAAAATGGGGATAGTAAATCATACGGGGGTGTTGTAGAGGCTTAGAACAGTGTCTGGCACAGAGTCAGCACTAGGTAAATGTGACTGATGATAATGGTGAGGCTGGTGGTGAGGACTCATGGCTGGAAAGAAGTGGAGTCAGGTTTTGAACTTGAGACCGCCGGCTTATGTTGTTTCCACTCCCCCCTACGCTGTCCTACACTTTAGCAAAAGGCACGGGAGACTGTTAAGCAGAAATAGCTCAGACGAAATTGAAACCAAAGTTAAAAAGCAATTTGCTTTACCACTTGCATTTCAGGGGAGCTACGTCAGCCCAGCAGCACGAAGGTTGGTGGCAGTGGCCCTTGATCGGGGCCTGAGGCTCTGCATCCTTCATTTGAAATTAAAAAAAAAAAAAAAAAAAAAGAAAAAAGAAACAGAAAACATAAGATCTGAAAAGCCCCACAACAGCTTCTCAGCTCACAGAACCCTCTACTAAGGTAAACTTTTTTTGTATTTTTCTTTTGGGGGGCGGTTTTCTCAACTGCCTTTCCCACCTCTTTGCTCCGTTCATTCTGCTCCCTGTCCCTGTAACTCCTCTATCTCTGAGTCCATCCTTCAAGATCCAGCTCAAGCCCCACCTCCTCCAGGAAGCCTTCCCTGACCACCTGGTCCACGGGGATGGCCTCCTCCACTGTATCTGGGTGCCCACTTGGCCAGGAGCAGGCACTCTGTGTGAAGTGGGACTCCTCTGCACGTGTGCATTAAGTCCTTTCCTGGAAACCGTACCCCGGACTGGTAGACCTGCCCCACATGCCCTTGTATTTTTTATTGTATTCTGTTTTGACTATGGGTGATCCTTATTTAATTTTGATAAATCCACAACTCCACATGCTCCCTGAGGCCTGAGGCCTTGAAGCTTACCTTCTATCCTCACCGTTGTAGGTGACAGCATCTTATCACAGTGCCCAGATCAGGGAGGCACATTCAATCCTTCAGTCTTCCGATGACCAAACAAGCAGGGGCTCAAGACCTGCCTCGTGCAGCCTCTAGGGGAACAGAGATGAGGGAGCCAGTTTCGTTGGGGCAGGTGGTGCGTGGGAGGAGAGTCAGCTCGAAAGCAAATAATTTCAACATGCTAAGTCGTGGAGCAGAGGTAGGTGTTGGGGAACAGCAAATTCTGGCCAGGACATGTGAAAGCTGGTGTGAATTTGTTGTCAGAAAAGTAGGGAAGGATGCTTCAGGTAAAGGAACAGCTGGTGCAAGTGTGTTTTGGCCTTTCAGGAGCCTAATAGGATTAGGCGATGATAAACTGGAGGATGTGCTTGGACAAAGAACGGGCAAGAAGGCCTCAAAGGATTTGGTCAAATAACCCTAGGTGTTGGGCTGGGTTTCAGGATTTTCAGCAGGGTGTGTAGTCAGACGTGTGCTTTAGAACGTAGGTTAGAGGCTGCTTCCACCGTTAATCTGATTTGATAAGTGCAGAAGCCTCTGCTGACAGCCAGTATCTGAATGTGAGTGAGTAGCAGGCTGATGAAAAACTCCCTAGGCAGTGACAAAAGCATATGATGCGAACGCAGCTTGATTTGAAATGGCTATCTGTGTCCTGTTCTGGGAGCGAGACCCCATTTTGTGCCCCTCCGTCCTCCCAGGAAGCTGTCCGTCCTGGCATAAGCTCCACCTCCAGGACTTTTGTGCTTGCAAAGCCCTGCTCTCGTCCACCACAGGCGGCTCACAGCTTTCAGCAGAGGATTACTTAGAAAAATAAGTTAATGACTGTCCTCGGAGCAGGCGAGGTTTGCTGGAAGAAGCAGGCATGCCCAGAATTCATTTCCCTCGAGTCTGATGGGGGCGGGTTGAGAACACGCGTTGCGAATTCCAGTCTAGGAAAAAAAGAAAGAATTCTTCACCCAGTCAAAGCAGCATCGTTAGGAGGAACGTGTGGGGACAGGGCATCGTTTAAAAATATAAAAGCAGCTGTGAGCATCTTCTGAGCGTGGCAGGGTATCTGGGTGGCAGACCCACCTGTGGAAATGAGGATGGGCCGTCGGCTGTGTTGTTCTTGGGGTTAACTGATCCGGGGCCCCCCCCCCGCAGGAAACGGCTGGGGCCCCAGTGTGGAGGTGGAATGGGGAGACAGGGATGGGGCGGGGAGGGGAGGTGGGGAGTAGGGAAGAGACAGAGGGAGGGCAGAGGGCAGGCTGGCTGGCTCTTTTTAGTCGACACCAGAGACCACCAACGGACCCCAGCTCTGGCTGGCTTCCTGCTCCTCGCCCCTAGGCCAGCCCATCTGATGCTCTTCTAAGGACTCTGGAGGCGTCTGTACTCATTTATTCACTCAACACACACTGGATGTCCCGAACTTCCCACAGGGCTAACAGGAGAATGGAATGACACAAACCTCCTTGCCAGATGCTCTCTCTGAAACCTGCAAAGTCTGTTAGGGACACCAATTGCTATGAAAAAAATTTAGAGACAGAAACACAAGTCGGGGGAGTACGATGGTGACTTACAACCTGTGCCTGTCCTGGAAAAGCCCCAGGACGTCAAGGTGCCTGAACCAGCTGGTGTTCTGGGACCAACCAGGAGGGACGACCCAGGACGGGCACCTGTGGAAGGAAGAAGACAAGGATGGGAAAAGAGCCACAGCCTGCTTGCCCTGAGCCGGCCTTCACACGCCTTGCTTCTCATCTTTAAACTAACCCAGGTGACTGCTGCTCTGTGTAGGTGGTAGGACAAGATATCAGATCCCACCCCACTTGGGGAGACTACTTTGCAAATGTCAGGGTTATTTTTCACTTGTAAGAGGTCAATGATTTTCAAACAGAAGAAAATTAAGGCTCAGAGAGATTAATTTCCTAAGTCATAGCTAGTCAGTGGCAGGGTTGAGACTCGAACCCTCTGGTCTGACTCTGGCCCACGTTTCTCTCCACTGCTCCATGAAGCAAGGGCTGCCTGGATTGAGCCAGAAGGTAAGCTTAGGGGTGCAGGGGAGATGAAGCTGGGGGCGCCCCGGGGCAGCCGGAAGCCTGGCCCGGAAGGCCTGCGGAAGGCTTTGCTGGGGACGCAGCAGGAATGGGGATTTCCAGGCCCCCTGGAAAGGAAGATCTTAACCGAAGTGTGGGTTCCGGCAGTCCCCTGAGTCTCATGGGGCCCCGTGTCCTTCCTCCCTGGCCGGGCCGGAGACTCTGGCTCTGAAACCGGGAGATCCTGAGGGATAACGGTCAGGGATCGTCTGCCGAGAGTTGTATACAGAGAGCAAGGAAAACAGAGGTAGAACTGGACATGGTGTAAACAGATGACTTAATGCTTTCCCCGGTCTTCTCCTCAGGGCTGGCTGACCCGGCTGCCTGGTGGGAGGCCTCAGCCCTGGAGAAGAACCGCTGAGATGTTGCCTCTCCCGCTGGAGATCTGGTTCTGAGGTTCTCCTGCGTCCCCGCCCCCACGTGGCTCCCTGGAATTGGGGCCGAGCTCACTGGGACTGCCTCTCACCGACCCTCACCTACATCCCCCATCGCCCCTGCAGCTCTGTCACCAGCTGCTTCGCAGGTAACATGGAGGCTGCCAGCAGGGCCCGGCTTCTTAACCTCCTCTGGACCTTTTCCCCTATTTCGCTGCAAATCCATGCTTTCAGATCTAGCACGTGGATCTGACCACACACTGATCAACCTGGGGTCGCTCTGTGGCTGCGGATCCAGGGTACACCCTCGGCTCCATTTTCTACGGCCAGGAGCCCCCTTGCCCGGCTCTTCCTAGAGCCCACGTTACAGTCCAGCGCCCCCCATGTACGTACGTAATCTTAGGTGATAAATATTTTTTACCTACTGTTACTCTTTTGAAAGTTTTTGGGAAGCGGAAAATGAGGATGTGGGAGGGCATCACAAGGAAACCTGTGTCAGAGGTGGTAGTTTCCCTGATCGTGAAGGGCCTTTTGTGCCACATGAAGGAAGTTTGGAGGTGCTTCTCTAGGCAACGGGAAGCCATCAGAGTCTTCGGAGCCAGGAAAAAAGTGCAGAGAGATGAGTAACAGAGAGATGATTGTAACAGAGTGCTAGGAAACAGATCTTTAAACACCCCCCTCTGAACTTACACCGATAAAGCTATTCTTGTGGCCTCTTTCTTGCAGGGGGGATTTGGGGTGGCCTTCTCCGAGCAATGTACTTGAACGTGCACCGTGGTGACTGTCCCAGGACTCTGCCGTGTGTTCCATCGTGTCCGGGGCATCGGGAGAAATTGTCAGAACCGCCACCAACGTTATTCCCCGGGGAGGCAGAAAAAGCAAAACAGACGAGGGTCCAATGCCGACTCTGCTGTTTGCTGAAGGTGACCTTGGGAAATGCCGGCGTCTCCCTGAGCCTCGGCGTCGGCGTTTATAAAGTGGGGATGACGACGCCTGCCCCACAGACAGTACCCGAGATGCTGTATATGAAGCACTTGGAATATAGCGGGAGCCAGTAGGAGCTACTTGCCATCAATCCCCATTCCAAAGTGACAGCTGGAGGCTGGGAGAAAAGCCATACACACAACATCAAAAAAAAAAATTCCTTGAGGGGGAAAAAAAAAAAAGAGAGAGAAGAGACAGGAGCATTGGAGAGGAAGAAAGGAATTAGTGCTGTCAACAGCAGGTCAGTTTGTCTTAAAACCTTTCAAATTGTGGAAAGAACTGAGAAATGTATTTCCTGGGGCAGGAGGCAGGGGGCTGAGGGGGCCTTGTGCCGACTGCCTGCACGGGCAGCTGAGGGAACATTCCAGAGGGAGGGGAGTCTGGTGTTTGGGAAGCCTTGACAAAGAGGTGAGCCAGTGGCCACAGGCTGCAGCCCTACAGCGAGCAGGAAGGGTGAGCCCAGGAAACGGGGGCAGAGGAGGTGAGAGAGACGTGATGCAGCGTGGATGAACCTTGAACACACTACGCTCAGTGAAAGAGGCCAGATGCCAGAGAGCGCCTAGTGTGGGACTCCACTGATAGGAAACGTCCAGAAGAGTCAATTCCACAGAGACAGAAAGTGGATGAGTGGTAGCCTAGGTGAGGGGGTTTGGAGAGAGATGGGGAGTGACTGCTAATGCGTGTGGGGTTTGTTTGGGGGGTGATGTTCGAAATTGATTGCAGGGATGTTTGCATAACTCTGCAAATATACTAAAAACCACTGAGTCATGTATTTTAAGTGGGTGGATTGTATCGTACGTGCATCACATCTCAATAAAACTGTTATTAAAAAAAAAAAGGAAAGAGACTCACGGGAAAGACACACACCACTTTATGTATTTGTCTTAGAGACACAGCAGGTTCAGGGAAAAAAGCTCCAGGAAATTGTCAAGCCCAACTGCCCACTTTCCAGAGCAGACGGCTGAGCCCCAGACATGCTGGGTGACTTGCTCGTGGCCCCAAGTCAGAGGGAAGGGCAGGACTACATACTAGCCCTCCTGTGTGCCAGGCCCACCTGTGTGCCAGGCCCACCTGTGCTGGTGCTTTACATAGTCACCTACGCGACAGAAGAGCTCAAGCCACACCATCCTGCCCAGTGTTCGTCACGTGAGAAATGACCTTAAAATTCAGGTGGACTCTGTTGGTTTAAATCTCCACATCTCCCAAGAGAGTTTTGGCTGTAGTACGGTAAAAAGAAAAACCCTAAAGCCCATCTTAGGCTTCTTCCTCCTAAACTCTCTAGAATAGATGGGTGTTAGGGCCAAGGTCCAATGGTGATGGAGCCAGAACGAAAGGCCCCTGGGCTGAGGCGAAGAGGGCCGCTTGTGTAATTTGGGGCATGACACCTAAATGGGCCTTCAGAGATACCTCGGCTGAATCTACTTTGAAATATGTGGTGTGTGAAGCCCAGAGGGGGGAGGCGGTTTCCCCAGGGTCACACAGCAAGTCATCAGTGGTGGAGCTGAGTTAAGAACCAGACCTTCGGACCCTCTATCCAGTGCTCTTTCCATGGCACCCTGGGGCCGTCTTCAGGCCCAAAGGGGACAGGGAAGGAGGGCAGGGGGCTGCTGGCTGTGCTGGGAAGGTGGAGGGGCTCCAAACACCCCAGGCCGGGGGACCAGGGGCCCCATGCTCATGGCAAGTGCAGTCCACGGGAGACTAGAGCAAGAGCTCTAGGGGGGAAACGGATGGAGGGGAGAGGAGTCCAAGAGGCTGGGTCCCTCTGAGCTCTCTGGTTCCTAAAGGATGGTCCCGCCTTTGGGACCAGGGAAGGGAGGCTGCCGATAAAAACCAGAGCAGCACATCACCTTAGACCTGCTCGGGAGGTGATTGCCAATGCTTCTGGATGGTTCTGCTCAGCTTTCCCACCTCAGAGAAGGAAGGGGAGGTGCTGTGCAACGACCAGGAATGGCTCGGGGTTAGGCTGGCTCTGACCTGGGTCCTAGTCTTCGTCCTGCTTCTGACTCACCGTGACACCTTAGGCAAGTTCTCACTCTTCACCGGGCCCTGGTCTTATCAGGGGTAAAATGAGAGTAAGGCTCATGCCTGTTTTTCTGAGCACTGAGGGTTAGCCGAGACCATGTCTGTGAAATCTGTGCACTGTTCTGTTGTGACTTTATGACAGGGTTTGCTGCATGTGGGTTGTGGCCTGGCTGCAAAAACACATTTCTGACACCGTGGAGGTTTTTGTGCCAGGTCCCCGTGTTTGAAACAAGGTCCTCATGGGAGAGGGGAGAGCATCTCTCTGGAGGGAGAATGTAAGTTCAGCCACCTGGGAGTGGGATCTGGGCCCCCATTCACGATGGCAGCCCACCTCTCCTGAGAGCTTGGCCCCATCAGGCCCCTAGAGGGGTCACAGCACGGAAGAGGGAAGGCAACTAACCTTATCCATCATTTAGCCCTCGTATTCTCCATAGCCATGATGACCCCCATTCTAAATTCTACGTAAACCTGTATTCTCAAAATTAGAATGCCAAGGCTCAGAGCGGTTAAGTGACGTGTCCAGGGTCACTGGGCCAGTAGGGAGGGGCTGGGATAAAAGCCTACGTCTGTCCAAGCCCGAATGCCACCACCTTTCTGCCCAGGGCAGGGGGTACTGGAAGCGCTGTTCGCCCACAGCCTGATTTTGTTCAGGCCTGGCTGTGAGCCAGGCCTCTGAGTTTACTGAAATGTTCTGAGAGTTGCTGGGGGAAATGGAGCTTTGAACTTGCCTAATATAACACGGGCTGGTTCTCAGGATCATACACATGTTTCTGAACCTAATTAAAGAGTCTCGTGAAAAGAGGGAGAGCAGAGATGAGACACGACGGTCCATCTAAAATCTCCCCGTGGGCCAGAACGGGAGCTTTGCTTGTTCCCAGACTTGGGGAGAACCAGCCCGCTCCGGGGCCAGAGAGTTAAGAGGCTTTAGAAAGAAGAGGAGGCTCTTTTACAGTCCTGGCTGGGGACCTGGGCTGTACCAGGGAGGGGATGTAGGAGGCGTAATTGGGGCTTGTAAAACATTTCCAGACGAAATCACTTAATGTGTTTTGGAGAGTAAACGGTAACAGTGCACATAATCCGCAAATTTGGGCAGTTTTCTACAGTCAACAGAGCCGTATCAGGGGACCCGAAGGGTGGCTGGACCAGTGATCGGTGTGCAGTGGTGGCTGCAGGTGGACTTTATTCTGAGCGTGGGACCCCTGAGCAGCCAGACACTGCTGCCCTGCTGTGTGACCTTGGGCGGGTCACTTAAGCCTCCGAACCTCAGTTTCCTAGTGTGGAAAGTGGGGATAAAATGATACCAACCTCATAGGCTTGTTGAGAGGCTTAAATGTGGGACTGTATGCTAAACGGTTAAAACAGTGCCTGGCACACAGGAAGTACTCGTATAAATGTTTGCTGTCATTATTCTGCTGCCTTGGGAATGGGCTGCGACCCGGCTAGGGCAGCGCTGTGGTTCCTGCGGAAGAGTCCACACCTGTGAGAGTTTCTAGAGCTGGAGCCATCGTGTCCCTCTGGAGCTCTTCCTCCCATTTCTGTCCTGTCTGCCAGGATTGACTGCTCCCATCAGTTTCCAACAGCCCCCTGGGACTGATTGCTTCATGGAGCCAGCCCTTTCCTCTGACGGATGCCCTGTCCCTCTCAGCATAACATTGAAACCTCGGGGCCCTTTGCACTGAGTTTACTTTCTGTCTTACCTCCAGCCCTCCCCCCCTGTGGCTGTCACAATGTGCCAAATGTTTCCAGTTTCCCCTCCTTCTGGGCAAATGATAAATATTGCACTTCCTGGCTCCCTTGTGGTCGGCTGGGGCAAACAACTCGTTTTGGCCAGTGAATTGTGAGCAGGGGTACCTATGGGCTGGAGTGCTTTTTCCTTCTGCCATGACAACTGGGGGAATGTTCTAAACCAGGCGTCAACAAACTTTTCCTGTAAACACATTCAGGTTTGTGGGCTATATGATCTCTGTGGCACTTCTCAACTCTACCATTGCCATGTGAAAGAAATCATAGGTAATCCACAAGTGAATGAGCATGACTGTGTTGCAATAAAACTTTATTTATAAAAACAAGCAGCAGGTTGGGTTGGCTCATGGACCATAGTTTGCAAACCCTTGTCCTAGACCATGTTGTCCAGTAGAACTTTCTGCAGTGATGGAGATGTTCTATAATATCTATGCCGTCCAATATGGTAGCCACTAGCCACTTGTGTCCATTGAAAATTACATA
>NW_021146562.1:0-5549 GCF_002837175.3 Physeter macrocephalus
AGCACACACCTGAGAGGGATTCGTGTGGAGTTTGGCTCACGAATAGAAGTTTACAGAGTTTGTGCACACACACAGGCACACAGGCACACAGGCACACACACACACACACACACACACACACACCCGGCATCACAATTGTGTTTTTTCCCAGCTAAGAGTAGCGTACCATCAACTAGAAGGAATTCAACATACTATCTTTACCCACCCCCAAAATAAAAAGTGAGAGGTAGTTGGATTTCTGCCCGAGAAATACGGTGCCTGCTCCTGATATAAACATGTTAGCTGATTTCCTAAGGAGACTTTTCTGGCTAATTGGGGACCCGGAGGAGTCCCTCCCGCCCATCCCCTCAGCTCCCGTAGCAGGGAAGCTGCTCAGTGGCAGGGGTGGACCTGGCGGCGGCCGTGGTATTCCCGCTCCTGCTCCCTCTTTCTGCTGCTGCATTTTTATGAGCTGCATGACCTACATTCAGACTGGGTCACATTAAACCACTCCATATGTTACTGCGTCTCCAGCCCCATCCCTGCCTCTCCCTCCTGCCCCATCAGCTTGGCGGGGTGGCCCCATCATCTTGTGTTGGTTCTCTTTCCCAGTTTGATTGACACTGCTGGGCGGGGTTGGGGGGAGAGCACAGGTGGTGGTCTGGCCGCCCCTGCATTGCCAGGCAGTGTCCGGGGACCAGATTTGGTTTGCGACGGGGGAGACGGCTTTGCCATGTCCACATTGCTATCCAGGCACCCTGAAATCCTTCCTTTCAGGGTTGAGTGGTTTTCACAGTTGAATTTTCTGTGATTAAAAACTTTGTGAATCTTCATTAAATACAAATTAGGCAGAAAATGGTGGTACTTAGAGGAAATTTCAGGTGATAAAATACGAAAGAATGAGTTCAAGTGCCGTGAGTTTGTTTTAATTAAGAAGTGAATTAATCACCCCGACTTGCGGGTTTCCACTGTTCTACAGATTCAACAAATTCCAGTGACAACATCTACACAATGATTAACCCGGTGCCGCCTGGAGGCAGCCGGTCCAACGTAAGTCAGCTTCTAATAATTTACACATCAGGTACTGCGACAGATCCAACTGACTTCGTCGGCTGAGCGGAAAGCAAGCTTAGCTGATGGCAGCCATTTGTTACCAAAGATGGATAAAATAAACCATCAGAAAAGTGATTGACTCTTGGGCAGCTTGGTTCCCATTTCATAGCTGGCAGCGGGTGGGAGAGAAGTGGGTGGGCTGATTCCCACACCTCTGGTCAGAGTGGGGCGCGCAGCCTCACGGTGGGGACCCCTGCTGGCCCGAGCCGGCTGTTGACGGGGAAGAGCAGCAGGCTGCAGGTGGGCCTGGGCTGGTCCCTGCTCGGCTGACTGTCTGTGCACCTGGGTGATGTTTCGGGTCCGTATCCTTGGCTGTGGAGCTTCGGGGGGAGGCCCCCGGGGGCCTGCCTGCTGTGTGCCTCTGGGAGTCCTCAGATCCCCCCATCTTGTAACCTCTCTGCCTCTCCTCGGGCCCTTCCCTCATCTAGAAGCCCCTTCCTCCCTTCTTGGCCTCTCACAGTCCCAACCTGTAATGATGTTGTCGCTCAAGTTCCACTTGTTCTGATCGCTGCTCACCTCCTCCCTCTCGTGTTCCCGCGCCCATGTCAGGACTGGACTGTGCAGTGGCGGCCTGTCTCCCTCTCCCGGCTGAGAGCTCCCTAAGGACAGGGCTGGTCTGACCCACAGACAACCCTTCCTTGCCAGGCAGGGGAGGTGAGTCCCACTGGCCTTGCCCTCCGGGAGCTCAGGGTCTGGAAAGGAGGCTGTCACGTGACCAAATCAGTAGTTCGTGGGCTGCAGAGCCAGAGGGCGGGCTTGTGGCCCCAAGGTTGGCTCAGGCCCTTAGGGATGCGCAGTTTGGTTTTGCCAGTTCGGTTCCTGATGTGCCTCCTGAATCACCCCATGTGTTAAACCCTGATTATGCGCTGCCCTGTGCTGGCCGCTGTGCGTGTTTCATCCTCCAGCAGCCTCTGGGTGAGGGTCATTGGCCTGCCTCCTGGGGGTGCCGAGAGGGACCTTACCCGGTGTCCTGGGACTGAGAAGTGTGGGAACCTCGCTCCTCAACTGCTGCTTCACCACCATCTCCCCCTCTCCTGGGCAGCCAGCATCTCCCGTAGCCCCTGCCTCTCCCCAGGGTGGCCAGCCATTTGGGTTTTAGCACTGAAAGCCCTGTGTCCTGGGAGATGACTTCTCAGGACACAAAAATTCTGGGTTTTGGCAATGGATGCAGGTTGGGCAGAAAAGTGTAAGACCCATATAGTGGCCCCAAAGACAGGACTGAGCACATGAAAGTGGCATAGACTCCCCACTTCCCATGGTTGCCGTCACCGTATTTTCCTGAGCACGGATGCCAGCAGTCATGGTCTGTGGCTCTCAATGATGGATCATCCGTGTTGCATCATTCTGAGGGGTACGGCTCAAGCTTGCTGCATCCGGGCCCTGGCGGAGTCCACCTTTGACTCTGCTTGCGGCTTAACTGTTTGTGTCAAGATAGTGCAGTTTTCATTTTTCACATTGTGAGTATCACGATCATGTTTTCTAAGAGCTCAGATAATGAAAATGAGAACGATGAGACCACCAGCGTGACCCCGACACCTCCAAAAAAAAAAAAGGGGGCTGAATGAATTTTAATGACAGGTGTGAGGACACATGCAACTGGGTCAGGGAGGCAAATAACCAAAACAGAACATACCGGCGAGTGTGCCGAAAAGATGAGAAGGGGTGTGGGTGGAGAAAGGGTGGGAGAGCGCATTGTAGACAGGACTGCACAGTCTGGGATGAGACAGGCACGTCCTTCTCAATCAATCAAAAGTTTTGTGCGTCCTCCAAAGAGACACCAGTGCTCAGTGCAAAACAGCGGCTGCCACGTTGCCCGGGGCATGAACACCATTGGCTCTTGAATGAACACCATCGCCCATGGTCCATGAACTGAGAAGGTTACGTTTCCTGACTCAGAGGCTGCAACTAAGTCCTGTGGGTGAACGGAAAGGGGAATTTTGATGACAAGTGTGTTGGTCCTTCACAGTGCGCAGCTGATTCTATTGCATCTTCGAGAAAATCAGGGAGCTTCCTTCATCATATCATGGTTCATCACACCGTGGCAACAAAACAGTCTCCCCAGCTTTTAGGTACTTTGACTTGAAAACTGGAGCTTCAAGTCATAATCTTGATTTCTACAAAGAAGATGTTAATGAAACTGCAGAAAACAAATAAAAGATTGTTGTTCTCCTTGTCCGTATGCAAACCAGACTTCGCTCGTTTATCTGCATATTTGGCAGACAGTGCAGTTAATTTGGCAAGTTTCATTTAGCCTATCAACTTCTTACCTGCTAAATGCCCCACACACCTTGTCCCCGACACTGCTGTCAAGGGGGGAGATTTGCTTACCTTTGATAATCCAGCTTTCATAATGAAACGTTTTGGTCACTTGTCATTTTGCTCAAAACGTGCAGAAGCACTTAGATTTTTGAGT
Organism: Physeter macrocephalus; assembly: GCF_002837175.3. Lineage (NCBI taxonomy): Eukaryota > Metazoa > Chordata > Mammalia > Artiodactyla > Physeteridae > Physeter > Physeter macrocephalus. Next base: position 3,506 of record NW_021146562.1, read on the forward strand.
TTATAGAAATGGAGAGAGCCTTGGACACACGCCCACAGATGGCTGTCATTGTTGCCGCCACAGAGAAGATGTTAAAATGTCAGCCTGCTGTGATGCTCCTCTCTGATTTGGAAATATGATGAGAATGCAGAAAGGAATGACAGTAAAATAGAAATGTAGTTGCTGCTTCTCCAGAACTGTTTGATGATCTTTAAAGAGGCCGTGAGGAGCCTAGATGAGGCTGAGTGGACGGCACTTGAGCTGTTCAGATTCGTGGGGGGTTGTGATAAAGCCTCATACAGCCAAAGTAATGGCTCACCTTTGGAAGTGAGGCTGCTTGAGGACTCTAAGTGTCACCGGTAAGGGCAGCCAAGTTAGGACTTTCCCAGTTTCTTTATTAAAACGGTAACTTATTTAGAATCCAACTTAGATCTCACAAGTACAGATTACCTTTGTGCTTTAAAACTAGTTTCCCTAAGAAAGAGGTTTAATCGATAATGATATATCCAGTGTGCGTGTAATGTTTAGAAATGATGGACGTCTTAGGCAGGCATAGCCCATCTGATGAGCTCCTAGATGAAAAGGGCCTGACTGACAAGCAGCTGATCTTCCAAAACCCACCTGTAGATACAAGGTGGTTGGACATCTTTGGAGAGCTGGAAGCGATTCCTATAGATCCAAAAACCTGTGCATGTAAGCAAAATCCTAAGCACTCCATGTGCAGACATGTTTTTTGTTTTGTTTTTTTGGCTGCTTTGGGTCTTTGTTGCTGTGCGCGAGCTTTCTCTAGTTGCAGCAAGCGGGGGCTACTCTTTGTTGTGGTGTGCAGGCTTCTCCTTGCGGTGGCTCCTCTTGTTGCGCAGCATGGGCTCTAGGTGCGCAGGCTTCGGTAGGTGTGGCTCGTGGGCTCTAGAGCACAGGCTTGGTAGTTGTGGCACACGGGCTTTAGAGCACAGGCTCGGTAGTTGTGGCACACGGGCTTAGTTGCTCCGTGGCATGTGGGATCTTTCCGGACGAGGGATTGAACCCGTGTCCCCTGCATTGGCAGGCAGATTCGTAACCACTGTGCCACCAGGGAAGTCGGTGCAGACATGTTTGTGGAGAGGATAGTCTGGTGTTACCACGTTGGACTGACACCAGGGCTTGATAAGAGCAGAGCGGCACATCAGTGCATTTTCCATTTGACTCTTTTCAGTTTTGCCACTACATAGAAGGAAAGAAGAATGCCCAAGAGCCTGCAGGTAATTCAGGGAAGTATTAGTGGAAAAGCAAGTGCCATTTGCCCTGTTGGACCCCTGAAAGCAAGACGGGTCCCCAGTGGCTCTAATGGACACCACCCCTACCACAAAAAAAAAAATCGGCCGGGCTCTTGCTTTGGCCATGTCTTCTCACACTGGCATGGTCTGGTCCAGGAATGTGGCCTCAGGAGGTGCCACCAGTGTTCCCATCAGTACACAGAGGATATAGGACTGAATGATGTTCCTTGAATGGATTATCCAAGACATCTACTCAGTGAAAGAAACAATGCTAGCTTTTGTACGTAAAACCTTTTTTAAAATCTTAAAAAAAAAAAAAGCAGAGCAGAAATATCCTATTGTGATACAGGATAGAAAAAAATGTCAGTTTTTAGAAACGAAATATAGGTAGTATCTGTTGAATCAGTCCTATTGTATTTAGGTTCTCTTTTGAAAAAATCTTACGTGTGTGTTCAATAAATACACAGTAGGGCTTCCCTGGTGGCGCAGTGGTTGAGAGTCCGCCTGCCGATGCAGGGGACACGGGTTCGTGCCCCAGTCTGGGAAGATCCCACATGCCGCGGAGTGGCTGGGCCCATGAGCCATGGCCGCTGAGCCTGCGCGTCTAGAGCCTGTGCTCCGCAGCGGGAGAGGCCACGACAGTGAGAGGCCCACGTACCGCAATCAATCAATCAATAGATAAATAAATAGATGAATGAATGAATAAATAAATAAATGTAATATAGCCTACAACATTTAAATATCCAGTAAAGAGTTAAAATAATTTACTGTGTCAGAAGACAGAAATATTAGAAAAGTGTTGTGTTTTT
>NW_021146562.1:5721-25000 GCF_002837175.3 Physeter macrocephalus
GGCATGTGGGATCTTCCCGGACCGGGGCACGAACCCGTGTCCCCTGCATCGGCAGGCGGACTCTCAACCACTGCGCCACCAGGGAAGCCCAAAAGTGTTGTGTTTTTCCCACACGTCATTTGTTTAACTAGTCCTCCTACTGTTTGCCCCTGTTAACTAGTTCAGCTGTATTTTAATTAATAGCATTTAAGTAACGGAAAAGTAAATAATACAGAATAAAGAAGTGGTGCTGGGACAACTGGATATCCACGTGCAGACGAATGAAGTTGGACTGCTTCCTTACAACATACACAAAAATTAACTCAGTGTAGACCCTAGGCCTAAATGTCAGAGCTAAAACTATCAAACACTTAGAAGAAAATGTAGGAGTAAATCTTTTGTGACCTGGGTTAGCAAAGCCTTCTTAGCTACAACACCAGAAGCACAAGTGACAAAAGAAAAAAAAAAGCTGCACTAGACTTCATTAAAATTTAAAACTCATGCTTCAAAGGACACTGTCAAGAAGGTAAAAAGACAACCCACAGAAAATATTTGCAAGTCATATGTCTGGTAAGGGACTTGAATCCAGAATAAGTAAAGAACTCTTGAAACTCAGTAATAAAAAAAAAACAAACCAACTTAAAAATGGCCCAAGGGGACTTCCCTGGTGGTCCAGTGGTTAAGAATCCAACTTGCAATGCAGGGGATGCCAGTTTGATCCCTGGTTGGGGAACTAAGGTCCCACATGCCACGAGGCAATTAAGCTCACACACCACAACTACAGAGCCTGCATGCCGCGACTACAGAGCCCACGTGCTCTGGACCCTGCGCCCCACAACTAGAGAGAAACCCACGTGCCACAACTAGAGAAGAGCCTGCGTACCACAACTAGAGAGAAGCCCATGTGCCACGACGGAAGATCCACATGCCACAACTAAGACCTGACGCAGCCAAAAAATAAATTTAAAAGCAAATGGGCCAAGGATCTGAATGGACATTTCTCCAAAGGTGTACAAATAGCCAATAAGCACGTGAAAAGATGCTCAGCGTCAGTTATTAGGGAAAAGCAAATGAAAACTACAATGAGATATCACTTCACACCCACTAGGATGGCTAGAATCAGAAAGACAGATAATGAGCGGTGTTGGCGAGGATGGGAAGAAATTGGAACCCTCACACACAGCTAGCTGGTGGGAACGTGGAACGTGAAGTGGTGCAGATGCTGTGAAAAACAGTCTGGCAGTTCTTCGAAAGGTTAAACAGTTACCCTGTGACCCTGCAATTCCACTCATAGGTATATACCCCAGAGAAATGAAGCATGTCCACACAATAATTGTACACAGATGTTCACAGGAGCATTAGTCATAATAGCCAAAAAGTGGAAACAACCTAAATGCCCATTGACTGATGAATGGGTAATTAAATGTGGTATATATACATACAATGGAATGTTACTTGGCCGTAAGAAGGAATGAAGTGGGCTTCCCTGGTGGCGCAGTGGTTGAGAGTCTGCCTGCCGATGCAGGGGACACGGGTTCGTGCCCCAGTCTGGGAAGATCCCACATGCCGCAGAGCTGCTAGGCCCGTGAGCCATGGCCGCTGAGCCTGCGCGCCGGAGCCTGTGCTCCGTAACGGGAGAGGCCACGTCAGTGAGAGGCCCGCGTACTGCAGGAAAAAAAAAAAAGGAATGAAGTACATGACACATACAACAACATGGATGAAACTTGAAGCCATTTTGCTAAGTGAAAGAAGCCAGCCACAAAGGTCACGTATAATTCTGTTTGTATGAAGTGTGTAGAATAGCTAAATCTGTAGAGACAGAGAATAAATTAATGGTTGAGTGGGCCTGGGGATTCAAGGGGGTGATGGGGAGTGACTGCTAATGGATGCAGGTGATGAAAACGTCCTAAAATTGATGGTGGTGGTGGTTGCACAACTCTCAGTACACTAACAACCACTGAATTGCATACGTTAAATGGGTCAGTTGTATGGTATGTGAGTTGTATCTCAAGCTGTTAAAAAGAATAACAAAAATACACATAATATGTAATTTAAGATACCTGTTTTTAAAATATATGTAACAGTAATAACACATGTGCATAGTTGTTTATTATCACATTTTGGGATTCTTTTGGTCTGGTATGACTGTGTCTGGGTTTGGCTCCTTAAAAAGTTGGTCACCCTCATCCTCCTATCACTTGGGTTCATAAGCATGAAATTGGTTGCCAGATGGCAAAATGTGCCCCAAAGCCTGCGAGTGGCCCTGGGAGGCCACTGGGGAGGCAAGGATCCTCCACCCACGGGGTGTGTGAGTGGGCGGCAGGGTGAGGAAGCGGCTGGTGCCCCAGCCCCTCCCCTGCAGCCTTGTCACATCAGTTCCTGCCCCAGCCACTCCGTGCTGCCACCTGCTAGGAGGCCTCTTACTTCTGCTCAGGCAGGACCCCTGCTGAGAAGGCGGCCATGGTCCATCTCTGCCTGCCCAGATTCTATCCCTCAATTATTTTGGCGCTCTGCCTCCTCCTCCATGCAGCCTGTTCTGATTTCTCTGCCCTTTCCCCAGTGCCTCTTTCTGAAGCTGCAGCCGTCTTTGTCTGCAGCTCTCTGCATCTCAGCATCCTGTGGGGAAGTTGGGTGTCCGTGGCTGTGCTCCTCTTTCAGACTGAGGCCCGGGTGTGACTCAGCTCTGTGTCCTTAGTGCCTGGCACAGGCCTCCATTCTGCCACTTCCATCCCCTGTCTACCCTGGCATCCAGTCTGTATCCCTGGGCCTTGGCTCTCCAGACTGGACTCAGCCATCCCTTGGTGGCCATGCGATGTGACCTCTGGCCTTTGGTTGCTGCTTTGCTGAGATGTGGGGGTTAGTTCCAGACAGACCTGAGGAGGCGGGTAGAGCGGATTACACGTCTGATGTCTGGTCTGTCTGCGCCGTCACTTCTGCTCATGAGTGAGCTCCCCCACACAGTCCCAGCGAGAGAAGTCCTGCCACCCACGCCCCAGCTCCCCACACGTTTCTGAGGAGGAGCCTGGAGGAGGCTAATGTGATGGTTCCAGGGCCAGGCTGCCCACGGTCCAGCCCCAGCTCCTCCATCTCTCCTACCTGGGAGATCGTGGGCAAAGCATGGTCCACTCTGCTTCAGTCTCCTCATGTGTAAAATGCGGAGGAAAAGCACTAATGTTTTTGTTTCCTGGCCTGGCAGTTGGTCACTCCGTCTGTGTGAGGTTCTCACTGGTGAGCCCCACACGCTGCCCCAGGGATGGAAAGAGAGCCCGGGATGGGATCCAGCAGGCCTGGTTTGAGAGCTGTCTCTGGGTGGCCTTGGGCCAGTCCCTCTCTGTCTCCGGGTTGGTTTCCTCCCGTGGTGCATAGGAGTGAGCGCCTCTGCCTTGCACAATTCCTAGGGCCGAGGGGAGGCACCAGCTCCGGCCTCCTGGTGTTAAATTAAATGCCTGAGTGTGTGAGAGCGGCCCCGCCAGAATGGAAGCTCCCCGGGGATGCAGCTGGGCGTGGGAGCCCTGCTAGGGTTGCGGCCGAGCCGAGGGCCCACTCAGCTGCCACGCTCTGTGCTTCTCCCACAGTTCCCGATGGGTCCAGGCTCGGACGGCCCGATGGGGGGCATGGGTGGCATGGAGCCACACCACATGAACGGCTCGTTAGGTGAGTCAGCACCCTGACCTCATCATGCTGCCCCCTGCCCAACCCTCCTGGGAAGCCTTCTCTGCCTTGCCTCCTGGCTCCACTAGGCCCGGTCCCCACAGGAAGATCCCAAGAGGAAGATGTTGCCTAAGTAGAAGATCCTCTTTGCAGAGATGTTTGGGCTTGGGTGGAAGGGTTTGGAGGCGCCTGCACAGAAGGGTGGGCAAGAAACTGAACTGGATTCTTTTTTCCTTTCAGGGTCAGGTGACATAGATGGACTTCCAAAAGTGAGTGTGTATTCCATGTCTTCTCCCTGACAGCACCACCCAGAAAGCCTTTCCTCCATCTGGGGGGCAGGTTGCTGGGGGCACGGGGGCTTACCTCCTCTGCTCTCTCTGCAGAATTCTCCTAACAACATAAGTGGCATTAGCAATCCTCCAGGCACCCCTCGAGACGATGGTGAGCTAGGAGGGAACTTCCTCCACTCCTTCCAGAACGACAATGTAAGTGTGCCTGCCACCACCCTCATTTCATCCCTGGGTCCTCACCGTATCCCCTGGGGCCTGGGGCCTGTTGATTTAAGTTTCAGTCTCCTGGCCAAGACCTGCCTGCTGGGCCAGTGTCCTGGCAGCTGTGTCGTGGGCCTTTCACCTCGGTTATTTTTCCACACAAAGTGCAGAGCCCTCACCTCCCCCACCCCCCCTCCCCTGCTGCATGGCGCTGACCCCTGCTACCTGAATCTGACCTTCCCGAAACATCCACATGGAGGCGCAGCGCCTCCAGCAATGAAGAAGCTGACGTGGCTGGACGAGCCCTGGGCTCTGGCCCACTGGGTCTCTGTCCCAGTCTTATTTCCGCCTGTCCTGGGGAAGGAGTTTCACGCAACCAGTGACTTCCCGGGGTCTTGGTGCAGCGGAGCTGGCCGTCTCCTTTTTCACATTGGGCCTCTATTTACAGTGTCATCTGAAGAAACGATGTCATGGTTAAGCAGCTTTTGAGAACCCCAGGCCGGCTCCCACCCCAGGGCACCCTGTCTGTGCTCCGGCTCGTCAGACCCCAGTTATCTGCAGTCCGTGGCCCCATGAGGGGAGGGCAGGGGCTGCTGCTGCTTTGCTTGGAAAGAAGGGGTGATTTGGAGAGGGAAAGGGGCCAGGGGAGAGGAGTCAGGGACACAGGATGGTGCCAGGAGGTGGCTCCTAAGTCCCGCCTGCTGGCCCCCTGCCCACCCAGTGCCATCATGGGTGTCTCAGTCCAGCCACCCCCAGACAGGCCCAGTCCAGCTCTGTGCAGTCAGACCTCCACAGGGCTCTCCCACACCCTGGGCCTCATGACCCCCCTTCTCTACTTCTCCCCTTCCAGTATTCTCCAAGCATGACGATGAGTGTGTGATCCCCCCTCCTCTTCTCTGAGACGCTGAGAGAGCCGGCATTGCAGGCGGGAAGATGCCAGAAATTATGCAAGAAGAAGTGAGGTGTCATTACCCAGGAGCTGGGGGAGGGGCATCTCCTGCTCCCCCTCAACCCTCCCCCTCCCCTCCCCCAACCTTTCTCAATTTTAGTTCCATGCAATAAAAAGGCCGAACTTTTTATTCCATAAAACATGAAGGACAAAACTCAAAAATACATTTCAAGTCAATGACCAGAAAAATCCCACCCCTTGCCCTTTCCCAAGAGGACCTTTTATGTACATGACGCATTTTTTTTTGTTTTTTTGTTTGGGGTTTTACCGTTGTTGGGATTTTTTTAATTTGTTTTCAGGGGGGTTTTTTGGGGGAAAAATTTTTAAAAATGGAAGCTTCTAGCAAGCCCCCCCCCCACCCCAGTCAACTTCTTTGCTTTCTTCTTTAAAAAAAAAAAAAAAAAAGGACAAAAAAAAACCAAAAAATGAAAAACAAAAAACAAAAACCCAAGCCCTGTTGTCTGTCTGTACCCAAGCCCTCCCACCAGGAAAGCTAGTCTAGGTGTGAGATCTCACCTGTCTTTGTAGCCATCTAAAAATAATAATAATAATTATAATAAACTGGGCAGTTTACAATCGGTGGTTTCTTTCAAACGGCCTTTTTGGGAAAGAAAAAAGGAGTCACCCTTTTCCACTTGGGGTTTTTGGTTTGTGCTGACGGGCAAGGGAAGGGCAGGAACCTGTCTTGTTTCTGCTTGGTCTCCTGGCGAGGTGGCGACAGCAGCTGCACAGCTTCGACCCCAGACCCCCTCCCCCGTTACGTGGCGGGAGGGGCCAGACCACCGACCGCTTTCAGGATCCCGCCCCAGCGGAGCCGTGCTGCGACCCAGTGGCATGCACTGTGTTCCCAGGACTGCTTCCTCTCTTTTGGACCTCTCCCAGCCCAGCGTCCCGCCCTCCAGCCCCCTCCTCAGCCCCCACCCCAGTCTTCCCAGTGAGAATCCTGCCAGCGGGGTGGTGGCCTGGAGCGGAGTGGGGGAGGCTGCCCCGACAGGATGGCTATGACCTGGGACACGGAAACTGTGACCTCCGCGTTCTCATCCCTCGAATCGTCGTCCTCGTGGTGTGTGCGGGCAGTGGAGGGTTGGAGTTTGGGTTTTCTTTTGTTTTTTTTTTCCCTCTTGATTCTTCCTTTTTCAAAAATGGGCTATTGACCAGAATTGCTCTGTGTGCGCTTGGAACTGGACAGAGAGACTTTGGAATAGCTGTGGGGGGCAGGGGGGACGCCAGCAACCAAACAGATGTGCTGTTTCCGGTCCTGTTTTTATTTTTAAAAACCGACAAATGCGACAGTGGAGCCTGTCCCCTCCCAGGAGGGGTGACTCGTGGCCTCCCTCACCTCACCACCCCCCCATCGAAACCTGTGTCTTGCCCTGAAGACACCAGAATTCTTTGTACATTTACACCCCTCCTCCTCCTCCCCTGTAGCTGGTCTTTGTTTTCGTCCCTCCCTTTCTGATCCATGTATATCATATTATGTGAGATATCATCTGCCTGAAAAAAGACCTTGTGCGGATTATTGGGAACATTGTAGCTGTTTCTGTGTTTTTTCTTACCTTGTAGTCTGGTTCTGAATTAAGAGAGGAAAAAAAAGTAATTATGATACATTGTAGTTTGTGTACGATATATGTTGATAACGTTTTATTAAAGGGACATCTTTTTTCCGCAGCCCTTCCTGACATGTTTGGGGGGAACGTGGGTTGGAGTTCATTATACTGATTACAAAATGCCAGGCAACTGGTTGTGCAGAATTTTTGTTCCTGGTGCAGGGCAAGATTTTGGTTTGTGCTGTTTCAGGAGTCAGCCTTCTTTTCCTGGGCATGTTAATCTTCTGTGGAGAGTTGGGGAAGATGGGTTGGGAGGACGTTGTCTCACTTCAAATATTCGGGGACATTCCAAAAGGCAGTTGCGGTTTCTCATCTCGCAAACGCATTTTGGTTTGCCAGAGTATATTTTTCTGGATAAGGTTCCCGGTGTGCTGTTTTCAGTGGAGAGTCAGCATCGGCTAGGCTGGCCCCATGGGCTGCAGCCACGCCCTGCTTTCTCCCTTCAGGTGGAATTTGCTTCACAGGTCCTAGGGTGCCGGGCCACAGGGGCATTGAGTTTTTATTTTTTCACCTCCAGGGCAACAGGGAGCCCTTGAAAGATTTGAAGAGTGGCACAGTTTGACTTGAATTTTTGAAAACGGTGCAGGCCGCATCCTGGAAGATGGTTGGGTGGGGCTGGACAGATGCTGGGAGACCCAGTCCCAGCTGCCGTCTAGGCAAGAACTACTGCGAGCCCACCAAGTCAGCAGCTGTGGATGCTGATTTGAACAACATTTAGAAAGTAGAACTTTCTGCCTCCCTGGAGCACTGGGGCCAGGCCCGCAGCAGGAGGGGAGGGCAACACACGATATCTGAGCAAAGTGTGGCTTTAGCCCGCCTTTACAAGGTCTAAAGGGACCAGTTTCAGATCCTGCAGGATCTGTGTGGCCCTGAGCAAGTTAGTTCATAACCTCTGTCCTGTTTCCTCATCTATAAAATGGGGATAATGGTTTACCTATCACGTGGTGGTTGTGAGGATAAGTTGACATTTGTAAAGTGTTTAGAACAGTGCCTCTTAAGTAGTAAGAGCAGCAGTGTTAGCTGTTCGTGGTATTACTCTTTTGGGGAGCATCTAAATGGGTGTGATGAGGAGTAGCTGCGAGGGCCTAAAAAATTCCATTTGTCCTTCCATCCTCATCGGGGAATAAGGCTTCCTAGGCTCTTCCTCAGCACAGACGCCTTTGAACTACTGGGAAAACACATCACTGTTGGACAGATGAGGAGACGCAGGCTGTTACTGACCTGCACTGACAGTCCTGAAGAGGTGTTTGTTCACCAGCACTGAGCATCTGCCACGTGCCAGCCCAGCGCTGAGCAAAGAAGGTGGAAATGACGGGCAAGCATCCACTCCATACCCTCGCTGCCCTTGTGCTCCCCAGAGCAGGCCTTAGGCGCAGGGAGGAGCAGTGGCCTGGAGAAGGGAGCCCAGGTCACAGGGGCCCCTGCAGAGAGGAAGGAAAGGGCCCCCAGCCTGTAATGAGAGCCTGCTGTGTGCCTCACTGCCCACCTCTGCTGGGGGCGGGGTTCGAACACTGGGCACCCTAACACACACACCCCTCAGCCTGTGATTCCCCCCAGCACTCCCACAGTTGCCTTTGCCACACTCATGGCCCTGATGAGGGCTGGTTTGGGGTCGGCCTTCTCAGCAAGAGGTCTTTGAGGAGACGACAGGCTCCCGTTCCCCCCAGTGCTTTCACCACCCTGCCCTGTCCAGGCCTGACTGAGGGCAGGGCCGGGCCAGATCCAGGTTCTGCAGCCAGGATGAGGGTCTCGGAGTGAGAGGCAGAAGGTGGGTGTCATTCCTATGCTTTCACAGAGGAGGGCTTTAGCCCATCACTGAAACCTGGGCAGGAGTGGACAAGCCAGGCCAAAGGCCCCAGCTCAGCAGCTGCTTTCCTACTACTCATCACTACCCACAAGGGTCTAATTCTAGAGGCCAGCCAGCCTGGGGGTCGAAGTGAGGGCCCTGTCCTTCCTGGCTGGGCACCCCTCCCTGGATCAGAAAAGGAGAGCCTTGAGGCAAACTAGCTGACGCCGGCAGGGCCTGCCTGGGGCAGGGGACAGGTGTGTGTGGAGGGGGCTTGGAAGGGGTGGGTCAGCAACTACCAAGGCACAGAGCCAGAGCAGGACTCCAGTTTGGGCTCAGCTGGGGCCATTCAGCCTGATGCCCTGGGTGACCCTGGGGAATCTCTGACTCCCAGCCTCTGCTGTCCCTTGAGGATTCCACAGACTCCAGGGGGCTGAGCCCAGAGTACATCCCAGGCTTCTGTGAGGGCTCTGCCCTGAACTGAGAGGAGCTGGACCTTCCCTGGGCTCACTGGGTGGGAGCGCTGGAAACACAAGACCAGACCAAGCGAGGGGGTGCTGAAAGAGGGTCCATCCTGCCCTGCGCTGGCACTCTCCTCTCCATTCCCAGGTGTCTATGGAGCTCCAGTCTTTGGCATCTGTTACCTGGACATTCAGCTACCACCTTGGTTTCCTGCCTCCATCTCAGCCCTTCCAATACCACAAAGATCTCACTCACTCACTCACTCACTCACTTCTGAGCATCCTTAAACTCTTCCATCCATCCATTCACATATTTATGGGGCACCTGTTACATGCCAGGGACTGTCCTAACACTAGGGATACAGAGGGGAACAAGACGGCTGTGGGAGGCTGGCGATGCCCGTCACTGAGGTGAGAGGGGCTCCGGGAAGAGCAGGTCGAGGTGACACTCCACGAGATGCTTGCTCAACATCCAGGTAAAGAAGCAGGCAGGTCTCGGCTAGAGACATACTTAGGGAGTTGTTGGCCTTCAGATGCTATTGAAAGCCATGAGACTGAGATCATCTGGAGAGTGAATGGAGAAGGGCCCAGAGACTGGGCCCTGGGAAACAGGAAGAACCAGCAAAGGAGGCAGTGAGGAGAGTGAGGTGCCCGGACACCAAGGGAAGAAAGCTGCAAAGAGGAGAGTGTGCACACGGCCCGGGATCCAGGGCACGCTCCTCGCCTCATTCGGGCCCTGCGGGCCTCTACTGCTCGTTCTCAACCCTCAGCACTGCATGCTCCAGTGATGCAGAACTCCTTAGGGATCGCCGCCCACTGGGGCCTTTGTTCCTGCTCTTCCCTCTCAGCACGCCTGTCCTACTTGCCCTTTAGAATCCAGCTCACGTGGGCCACCTTTCAGGAAGCCCTGTAGGCTGAGGTGAAGGCTTTCTTTGAGCCCCCACGACCCCTACGCTGTAATGGTTCAACGTCTGCCTCCCCCATCAGACTGGGAGTTCCTCGAAGCCTGGGACCAGGCCTGAGTGTTTGTCCCCAGAGTGACCCAGCACGAGGCCTGGCGCCCAGTAGGTGTTCAGGGAGTGTTCACGGAGTGAGTGGATGCTGGCTGAGTACAGTCACTCCTGCACTCCTCCCCACTGCATGCTGTCACCTGTGGGTAGGTGCTCAGGTGTGGGGAAAGAGGTGGCCTTTATGGCTTCAGCAGATCCAAAGGAGACTGACTACTCTGTCACTGCCCACCCGCCAGCTGGGAACTCCTGGAGGATCATGTCTCATTCTGTATCTCTGGCTCCCAGCACAAGGCCTGGCACACACTAGGGACTTATAAAAGAAGCTGAATTACTGGATCCCCTAGAGGTCTGTAGTGGGGAACCTCAGGGCTCAGTCCCCAATTCTACCCTATTCTTGGATTCCATCAGCCCAGCTGAGGATGAGGAGACAGATGTGTTTTGTGGGGTGGGTGACAGAAAGCTGGGCGGGGCTACGCGGCTCCTGACAGGCTAGACTCTTGCCCTGGGCAAGAAGCCCGCCCCCCTGGATACGGGCTTTGGGTATGAGGAGACATGGCCAAGTCGTCTGCATGGGATAGACTGAGGATCTCAGGTGGCAGTAGCCAAAGCAGTGTCCAGAACAGGGGAGAGGCTGGCCTCACTCCACCCTGCCATCCTCAGCCCAGCTGAAGCATTGGGTCCCTGCTCTGTGATACAGCCTGGAGCAGGTGGCCGAGGTAAGCTGTGGATTGAGAAATGCTTGGAGGCTCAGTGGGAGGCAGACACTGGGCTATTTGGCTTTGAGGCCTATTATTCCCAGCTTCAAATCTCCCCTGGCTCAGAAAGCAGATGGGGGTGTGAGGCCCCAGCAGTCAGAGCTGGGACCCCGGAACTGAAGCTAAAGGAAGACATTCCTCCTGAGGTGCGAGAATGCTTAGCAGGCACAGTGAAAGAGGCTGCTTCGAGAGGTAATAAGTTCTGCATCGCTGGAAGTGTGTGAGCCAGTGGGGAGGGGAAGAATAGGGGGCTACCTGTGTTGGACAAGGGGGCGTTGGTTCCCGGGGTCTCAGCTGGAGGGCAGAGGGAAAGATAAACCCCTTCTCAGGAGCAGAACTGGGGTCAGAACCAGCTCACTCTGACTTCTAAGTCCCTCCCAGCTTTTCAGCTGTTCATGACCTCTACGAGAGATCTCCATAGACTGCTGATGTGACTCGTATTCCTCTGCCGAAGACCACACCAGGCCCGGTTCTCCGAGCTCTGCAGAGAAGGGCGGGCTGGCGGTTGCAGGCTGGGTTCGGGGTGGGGTTCTGGTGGCGGAGCCAGTGCTCCAGCAGGGCCTCCCCGCCTCCTCGCTACTCCACAAACACACCAACCCCACGCCCATCTCAGAGCGGTCGCGTTTTCCCCAGCGCCTTCCCAGCCTGCCCCACACTTGGTTCAGTCTCTACTCAAACACTACCTTCTCACAGAGGCCTCACCCTGTGAGGTAAGGGCCGACACACCCCGTCCCCAGCTGCTGGTGGCTCGGTGTCCCTTCCTGGGTGCTGCCTGGGCCCCAGCGGACTGCCTCACCCAAGGTTTCACCTCCTCCCAGGCGGTGGCCAGTGGCCAATGGCTGACGTGGGACCTCAAGGCCCCACACTTGGCCTCGATTCGGGATGGCTCTGAAGGGCCACCCGGCACCAAGCTCTCTAGAGGACCCGCTGGGGTCTCAGCTCCCCTGCCCAGTCACGCCCTCCTCCCTTGCTCATGGGTCTCTGGGGAGTGCGCCCCAGTAAGCCTGCTGCCACAACTCTCCGTCTCAGAGTCTGTGCCAGGGAACACTTGCCTTCGGATCCTCTGACATACCTCTCTTTCTGCACCATCTCCCACGTTGGAATGTAAACTCCATGACGGTAGGGACCTTGTTTTGCTCAATGCTCTCTACCTGGGGCCTTGCCTCATGCCTAACACATACTAGGTGCTCACAGACACCCGTGGAACGAACCAAGTGGCTGAGAGCTTATCATCCTGAGCTGAGGAGTGGACACGGATTCTCTGCAGGTTCCCAGACATCTCTGGGGAGAGGGTCCCTGTAACAGGGTGGTCTTCCAGCAGCCAAGCAGGTAGGCCCCATGAGTCACAGTGATTTGTGTATTCATGTTAAAGGGAAGACGGTATGAGACACCCAGGTCACATACACACTTTAAGGGACTTTGTCCTGCCACAAAAGAGGAAGCAGGGAGATGCTGTCTAAAGCCTGAGGTGACCCTGGCCTGCTCCTACGCCAGTCTCGGGCCTGCTGCTGAAGGACAGAGCCCAGCAAGTCACAGAGCCTCTGGCGAGCACCTGCCCTACGTCCAGCCTGAGTCAGCCTTGGGAGAGGACAGAGACGGCCTAAAGGGCCCCCCGAAGCAATCCCACCTTTTCACAGAGCTTCTGAACACCTCTAGACCCATCTACTTGAAACCTCCTGGTCAAATGCAGTCTGTTAATCCCAAAGTAGGGAAAACCTGAAAGGGAGGTGCTTTATTCCCACTCTGCAGATGAGGAAACTCAGGATCTGAGTGGAAGGTAGAATATAGGAGACTCTGGGAAATGGCGTTCCCCAGTCCACTGATGCCTGCCAGAAATGAACTGAGCTTTCTAATGGATCAACATGACACTTAAAATACATGACCAAATGAGAGTACGTTCACACGTGCTCACAATGCCACTGTCAAAATTTTGGTTCCAAATGCCTGTTGCTTAAAAGTCCAAGTCTCGGGGGCTTCCCTGGTGGCGCAGTGGTTGCGCGTCCGCCTGCCGATGCAGGGGAACCAGGTTCGTGCCCCGGTCTGGGAGGATCCCACATGCCGCGGAGCGGCTGGGCCCGTGAGCCATGGCCGCTGAGCCTGCGCGTCCGGAGCCTGTGCTCCGCAATGGGAGAGGCCACAACAGTGAGAAGCCCGCATACCGACAAAAAAAAAAAAAAAAAGTCCAAGTCCCTATAGGGCGACGTTTATACTAATAGTGGGACATCCCCGTCCACCCTCCTCACACAGTCCTCCTCCTGCTTCCTTCTCCCAGACTCGCTCTGACTAGGTGAGTACTCTGTTCTTAAGTCTAAGGCCAAATAGGGCCTGAAAATCATCCTGTATTCCTCCCTCCCTGTGTTTAACGAGGAAGGTAAGCAGGTGGGGAGGATGAGGTAAGTGGGCGTTTGGGATTTGGGGAGGTAGGCACAGCTCTATGGAGGAAGCAGCTGTCATCACATATGAACTTCCCAGTTCTTCACACTACACCATGTGGTGTCTGAGCCTCAGTCTCCTCACCTGCATGGGGAGGACAGAAACGCCAGTCCTGCCTGCCTCACTTTGCAGACCAGCTACAAGGTGCTTGAAGGGAGAGAGCAGTGGGTGCCAGGCTCCACAGCTTAGCTGCAAGGTCCAAGGGGACAGACCCAGGCCAACCACTAGGGCTGTCGTCACTCTAGGGGCTGGGATGAGCACCCAGGCCTGCCCTGTAACACTGGCACCCTTCCAGGGCAGGCCTCAAGCTGCAAGGTCACCTGCTGAAGGCCCACTTACTTGCAGCCTCTGACCCACATGCTCAAGACCCAGGCTGGCTTCACCCTCTCACTCCCCACTCTCCCACCAGTAGCAAGGGGGCTTCCGCCCCCTCAGCCTGGCTTCAAGCCACCACCATCACTCACCCAAGAATGACCGCAATGGCCCCCAGCTCTGCTCGGTACAGTCACCCTGCCAACTCGCCCACCACACGCCATAAGAGTGTTCTTTAAAAAAATCCCTTTGACTCAGCAATTCTGCTTAGGAATTTATCCAGTGGCTGCGCTGGCAGAAGTACTCTAAGATACGTGAATAAGGATGCTCGCTGCAGCATTATTTGTAATAGCTAACAACTAGAAGTAACTCGAATGTCCATCGACAGGTATTAATGCAACTGCCCAAAAAACAACACAGCTCATATGTGCTGACGGGGCAAGATCCTGCGATCCCAAGGTATTAGGTGAAAAAAGGAAGGTGCAGAATGGTCTACAAATAGGATGACACTAAGCAATGTACATATATGCATCATTATACATATACATTTTAATGGCGCTACATGAGAAACTCTAAGTTGTGGTTACCCTTAGGGAAAGGGACCAGGGTTGCCTTGGGTGGGGGGATGACTTTTATCTGGGGAAGTCTGAAGTGCCAGTATTCGAGGCCCTGGAGAGCTGGTCCCTCCAGCCTCACCCCCGCCCTCCCTGCGCTCCCCATTTCCAACCACTCCCCAGTGCTCCAGGATCTTTTCCACCTCCCTGCTTTTGCACACCCGCCGCCTTCTCCAGTAACCCCTTCACACACACCACCACCAGCCCAATCTGTCCTTTTCCTGGTAAACCCTGCCCCGCCCAGCCTAAAAGGTACCTTGTAAAGTGGAAGGAGTACAACCTGGGAGTCAGGGACACGGGGCTGGAAACAGCACTGTTATGGATGGAGGTGACATGGGCTCCCGGACCCCTCTTCAGAGTGATCCTCCCACAGCAGGAAGTGTCCTGGCTGCCTGCTCTCAGTAAAGTCCCTCGGGAATCGCACTCAGCCCAACAAAGCCACCTCACCCGAGGTCTCTCCCGCATTGGGAGCAGTGTTATCCAGTGACTGGTGACAAGTCACTGGTGTTTGTAGAAAGGCTCAGCACCTCCGCTCCATGAGGACAACTCTGTTCCAGGGGGCCCACGGAGCCGGGAACCAGCCAAGGACTCCGGTGCAAACTCACTGAGCTCAGTGCCTCCTCCACCGGGTGCTGCTATCATCACTCCCCACAGGTGCTGGTCCTCAAGGCTCTCCCCAAGCTTTCACCTGCAAATCTCCAGCTCAGGGTTTCCTAGGGGAGTCGACCTACAACACCAGCTGCGTGACCTTCAGCAATTCCTTACACTATCTGCACCTCCTCATCTACAGGGCCCAGAATGCTGCCCGGCACACAGTAGGAATTCAACACTTTTCTTGAATATGGAAACATTTACCTTGCAAGGGTTTTGTGAGGACTGAACAAGATGCTGTGTATAAGCTGCCCAGAGCAGGACTTGATGCTATCTGAACAGAGGCCAGCTGAACCAGGGATGTACTCAATCCATTAACCAAGGTACTAGTGAGAAATTTACAATGAATATTCTATTCAGATCTTCTGCGGTCACTGTGGAATGTGTCCACAATTTAAGTAATGCCATAGGACCTAGCGACCATCACAGAACACCTAATATGAAGCAAACAGTGTAGGTCATATTAGCCTCAAGTTTCAGATGAAGAAACAAACTCAGAGATGAAGATTCTTATTTAAAGTCACAAGATGGGTCACGGACAAAGCCGGGGTAGGTCAGGCTCCAGGGTTAGCACTTGTGCGGAGGCAGGCTCATGGCAAGGGCCTGCACGCAACTGTGGGTGCCCCTCCTGACGGCACCCCCACAACAAGCACAGGCTCCAGTGCACCGGAAGGGCTCTTTATTGTCAGTGAGACCACCAGCCAAAGGAGCACTGGGCTCCGAGCAGGCCCCAGGCACCACCCAGGCCCCAGGATCCTCAGGGAGAGGGGGCACAGGGAGCTCCAGGCCTCAGAACGGTCCTTGGCTCACACAGCACCATGCAAATACAGAGCTAAAAACTTCCTGAATGTCTCTGGCTGGAAACCAGTCGGCCCAACAGGTTCCTGGAAAGAACACAGCCCATTAGGATCCTGCTACTAGGTTTAATGGCAGCAATTAAAACAAAGGTCGGTTTCATGCAAATCCTAAGTGCCTGGATAATAACTGTTTCTTTCTCTCACGACCAAGAAGGAGCGCTGGGGAGCTGGTGCCAAGAGATGCCGGGGATGCTGGGCTAGCGAGGAGGATATGAAGCATCCCAGCACCTTTCAGCCAAATCGTCTGTTGACATTGCCCTGATCCCTAATCCTGCTCACCTCAACCACCACAAGCAAATGTTCTATTGCCCCTTTTAATTCCCAGAGACAATAATCCCTCACTCCTTCCACACACATTTATCAGGCACCTTCTCTGTATCAGAACTGTGACCCAGTGCTGGAAACCCAATAATGACTTGAATCTGGCTCCCACCCTCAAGGAGCTTCCAGCCAGGTTTGCAATAGTGATAATACAAGGTGATGGGCCTCATAATAGAAGCAGGAAAAAGACGCTAAGAAAACAGGGGAGAAAATAACTAACTCATTGACTTCCATACACGGAAGAGAGCATGTATGAATGAGTCTTAAAGGGCAAGTATAACAGAATGGGCCAGAAAGAAAAAAGAAAGGAGACTTCAGAAAGGCCAGTATATGCACTGGTCCGGAGGCACGAATGAAGGTGGGAAGAGCTAGGGCGAGGCTGGAGCCCGGGGTCCGTGCTGGCGGAGGTGGGGTGGGTGCGGGAAGAGACAGGTAAGGAGGAGTCACGTGACCACAGCAGCACGGGCCTGGCACTAAGTCACTATTTCAGAAGGAAGAGGCTGAAAGAAGAGGACCTGAAGACGTGAAGGGGAGAGGGAGAGCACAACTAACAGCAGAGGGAGCGGAGGAGGCTGGTGCGGCCGCCGCACAGGTGAGGGACAATGAATGGTGTCTGGGGCCAAAAGAGAGGGACCAGACCAGTAGGCATTTCAAGGGTAAACAATATCGATAGACACTGGAGAACTCATCATTCCACTAACATACAGATAATGTTCAAAGGCTCAACAACTACATTTAAACAAATCTACTCAGGCCCCGTGTGGGACATGGCTAGTCTGCCACAGATCCAGCAGTACCCCACTCTGTTCTCTCTCATCCCCCAATCCTGTTTTGTCTCTTCAGAGTGCTTATCACTGCCTGATATTACATTATGATTCTATTTAGATACTGCCACTGCCCACTACACAGAACACAGGCCTGGTCTCTGTCAGCTGAGCACTGAAGGTGCAGCAGTGAGTGACAATGCCATGGAGGAATGAAATGAATGCATCAATCACGGACTCAGCCTTTGAGAAGCTCAGTGCTCGGTTTAACAGAGGAAAAGAACACATAAACAGGTAACTACAGGACAGCAGCATGACTGCGCTGTGATGGGGGGACCCAGGGGCTATGGGAACCCACCCAAGGTACTTAAGCAAGGCTGGGACTGGGAATGGTGGGTCTTTATGCTAATGCAATGACAAATAGAGGACAACCAGACGATGGAGAAATGGGGGAGGCTGCGTGGGGCAGAGGAGGAGGGAGCACGAAGGAAGCAGCCTCCTCTGTAAAAGGAACAGCACTACTGGGATCCTCAGCTACTCAGGCAGCGGCGCATACTGGAGAGCTACAAGGAGCTGGGCGTGGTGGGCGCTGAGGAGCGCGCGGGGTGAGGTGAAGAGCGGGCTGGGGCCCAGGGTGGAAGGCGCTGTTTTAGGTAATGGGCAGGGCTGAAGTATCCCTCCAGGCAGAGGTCCTGAGCGTGAAGACCCCAAAGCCGGGGCCCCACTCACAAGCATCCCGTCAACCCCAAGCCAGGCTCACTCTGGGGAGGGTGAGTCCTGGCCCTGGGCCCATCACCAGGCCAGAGGCGGCCGGACTTACCACAACTGCCTTCCTTCTGACCACCGGGAGACACCAAAAATGCTCATAGAGGAGCTGATCCGAGTCTACCCAGACTAGATTCTTGACACCCTCATCAGAGGCCAGATCTGTGGTGTTCAGCTGTAGCACCAGGAACTGGAAGACACGTCCATCAGTGCCCACACTTTGCACGACTACTGGCTGCTCCAAAACCTTAGTGTCGTTCTGAGAGGAAAAGAGGACAAGTAAATCAAATCAGAAATGGCGGGGTGAAAGGAACAGCACAAACCAGGCAATTTCTAGTTCTGGCCTTTGAAATAACCCCCCACCCCTCTTTAGTGGTTCCCCCCGCAGGACACTGAAAACAGAATGTGGAGTTGAGGGCACTGTCCAGGGCCAGGCCTTCTCGCCCGCACCCAGCCTGGCTCTGCCTGGCCTCAGATGCCTTGTGGTCCCAGGGTACCTGCTCTTCAACTTGAGCACATTAAAGTACTAATTCCTGCCACTGAGAGGTGATTGCCAGGCAAGCTGCACAGTACAGAAGGATGAGCTGGGAGGTTAATGACGGTGAACCCCTCAAACTCATGGCCGTAACCTGGCGGTGACAACAGTGATGTCTATCAAATGTTAACCTGGAGGGTCAATTCATGTAATATATATAATCTCATTCAGTTCTCACTCCATTTGACAGTTGAGGAAACAGACTGGGTGAGGCAGTGACTCATCTGAAGTCACAACGATGTGTGGCATCAGAACCTACAATGGCTAGTGCTACACCAGTCACACTTCCCATCTGCCTTACTTTACTCCTCAGGGCTGGGCATCTGGAATGCCCTAAGCCTACAGGCAGGCATCTCACCTAAGCTTCAGCCTCTCAGTGCAACTCTGAGTATGTGTCAGATTCCTGAGTGTCCACTCTGGCTGTGTCGGCCCCAGGATTCCACCAGTCAACACATTTGCTGATTACCTCTTTCAATTAGTGCCACTTGGTAACAGTAATACTACTAGCAACCATTTACTGCAGGCCTCTCATGTGCCAGGCATCACACCAGTTTTACATAAAGTCACCTCTAATCTCATAAATCCAGTGGTATATACCCACTTAACAGATGAGGAAACTGAGGTTCAGAGAGGTGGTATAATTTGCTCAAGGTTACCCAGGATCAGACCCCAGGCTATTAAATCACTTGGAATCTTACTGTTCTGGTCTACACCTAGTGTCCCATTGTACCTGACAGTAGCTCCTCTGCCATTCTCAGAAGTATCCCAGTCTGGATGACAAATCACATGTTCACCCTACTGAGCCTGCAGGAATCCGGTTTGGTGACTGCTATCCACTGGACAAAGATTCAATACGCAGGCCCCACGAAGCAAAGCATTCCTAATTCAAAGATGCTACCTACATTCACCGTTCCAGGGCTGAATCTGACATTAGGAATAGCTAATGTCAGACCTCAGTGTAGGCCACACTGGGACCGTTCGCCTTAGAAATACCTGTTTTTAGCTGCATGAGAAATAAAAAAGAAAAGTACCTCTAAGTGTTAGCTGAGAATTCTGTATTGACTCTTATCTCCCTCTACAGATCAATAAAACTGCAGGTAGTACATAAATTTCTCAGCAATTTTACCTTTTACACAGAGGCTCTTCCCATAATTGCTCAACTTCACATCCCCAGGAATAATCTGTACCTGGAGGGGGTGGGGGAGGCCTCCTCTCCTACCCAACTGGGTGGCAATTAGTGACAGCATTGCTACCCATGCTCTGGGAGCACAGAAGCTACAATGAGCCTGCAGGCCTGGGACGTGGCATGTGACTATCTCTGCCTCCCTATCCTTGCCC